>NC_057819.1:33603333-33906363 GCF_910594005.1 Cervus elaphus
ATGGAGAAAAACAATAGCATCTATCCCACTGGGGTTTTTCTAGCTAGTTGATTAATAATACATGCAAAATATTCAGAATGATACCCAGCACACTGTAAGACTTCATAATGGTTAGCTTTTTTTTTTTTTTTTTTAACCTTTGTTGAATCAAATAGTTAATAAAGAGAAGAGTTAAGAGGGATGATCTTTTGTATTGGTGGAGGGCATGGCATTAGACTTGAGTCAGAAAAGTCAGAAGAAATTGCACAGAGCTAATAAAATCTGAGAGATCCAAAACAAACATAACTGCATTGAAATAGTTTATTTTTTTTTTCCATTTTAAACACAAGAGTGGATGTAACCAATAACACAAAGTTCTCACAAACTAGAGATCAAGTTTTATTTTAAGCTGCATGTTACAGAAAAAAGATTGAAATTATTTTGTCGATATTTCTTGGCTACCTATTTTGATCTACTCATCTACTCTTCAGTTCTTTTAACAATACTATACTATCTTCATTATTGTAGCTTTTAGTAAATCTTGAAGTTAGCTGGTGTCTATCTTCTGACTTTGTTCTTCTTTAATATAGTTTGGGATATTCTGGGTCTCTTTTCTTTTCATACAATTTTTAGAATTGATTTCTTAACACCCACAAAATAAGCTGTGGGTGTTTATCTATTTATCTATTTAGATAAATAGAAAGACATGTAAGATTCATCAGTAAAGGTAAAATATTTCTAGCAAATTTAAGCCATCTTCACTACACGAATGTGGATATCCTCACCAAAAAACTTCTCCTTAGACCCGTGTTGTCAGTCATGTTTCTGCAACTCCCTGATCTCAATCAAGTGTTCCCTCGACATATTTTTTTTTTCAACTCTTAATGCCTGTCCACTCTGAATAGTAGATAATTAATTACTTGCTTAGTTCATACATTAATTAATTGATTGTTCCTTGAATAGCACTAAGTAAATAAAATCCCTATAACAGGTTATACAGAGCCATTATGTAATTGGTTAAGAGATAATTTTACAATTTATAGAAATATTTTTAAAGAAAATATTTTAAGGAAAAATATATAAATATATATCTGATAAAAATAAATAGTAAGCCTTTCTTTCTTCACTTTAGTGTATACATGTAATTTTTTATTTTACTATGTATTTTAAGGAATTATCTTAAAAAGTTATACATTTTTAACTGCTCACACTTCCATCTATTTGTTTTGCTCTTCTTCCATTTTTTTGGTAGGATTACTACATTATTCACTTTTATCTTTATTTTTCTAATATATGCATTTATATACACATTTTAAACAGTATGTCATATGTGCTGTGCTGTTGCTTCAGCTGTTTGCTGACTCTTTGCAACACCATGAAATGTATGTGGCCCATCAGTCCCCTCTGTCCATGGGATTCTCCAGGCAAGAGTACTGGAGTGGATGGCCGTGCCTTTCTGCAGGGGATTTTCCTGACCCAGGGATAGAACCTGCATCTACTGCACCAACAGGTGGGTTCTTTACCACTAATGTCACCTGGGAAGCTCTGTTTGTGATATAGTTGTAATTCATTTCTAATTGAATATGTCTTTAGATTGATTTTTTTCAAGTTCCTGAGTAATTATATATTTTTTGATTGTTAATTTTCAATTGCACTTAATACTTTAAAATTGCTAAAATTTGTTTTGTAATAGTATATATTTATGAAAATTTTTTTTTTAGATTTTAAAATATAGTAATTCCCAACTCAGGGATCAAACCTAGGTCTCCTGTGTTGCAGGTGGATTCTTTACTGTCTAAGCCACCAGGAAAGCCCAATAAAAATGCTGTATTATTCATTTGGGCCTGGTGCACTGGGAAGACCCAGAGGAATAGGGTGGAGAGGGAGGTGGGAGGGGGGATCAGGATGGGGAATACGTGTAACTCTATGGCTGATTCATATCAATGTATGACAAAACCCACTGAAATGTTGTGAAGTAATTAGCCTCCAACTAATAAAAAAAAAAAAAAGAAAAAGAAAAATATTAAAAAAAAAAAAAATCTCAATAGAGTCCAAAGCCTTAAAATAGAGACAAATATCAAAACAATTTTGTAGTCACTTTATTTATTGGGTTTCTAAGATCCTGTCTATGATAAAGAAAACGACTTCCATATTTTAAAAGTTTAATCCTATTGTGTTCTTATGGTAATGCAATGGCATTCTTCACATAATTTTGCTGAAAATATATGCATTTAGACAATTTGTAAAGAGCTAAGATTTAAATATGGAGAAAGGAACACAACTCTCATCATCAATTTTCCAATCCTTTGTGTCTGTAAATCAGCTATGTATTTGATTTTTCTTTTTGGAGGGAAGTAATGTCTTTAATTCTGAAATTGTAATTGTTTTGATTTATAGTTGACAGAGCTTATCTGCTTTTAACATTTGTACTATCATTCAAACAGCATAAGGAAACCAAGTATTAGGGAGAAGACATGTTGCTGAATTAGAGAGTGCCACAGGAAATGTTTAATGGAAATTTAATACATGTTTTAGAAGATCGGGGGCCACATTCTAATCCTTGATTGCTATCCCATCTGCATGATGAACCTATTATAGCTCAAATGTTTATCAATGTTCACACAAATGGAGAAGCTAATGGGATTGATTTTTCTGTCAATAGCCTTCCATCTTCAGATCTGTCAGGGCTGAGAGATGCTATAGCCACAGGCTCTGGCTCTCTCATCTGCCATGAATAGTAAGCTGGTGCCTTTCTGGTTGAATTCACTCTATAGAAAATAAAGTTAGAAACATATAATCAGATTTTTGTCTCCAGATAACAATGACAGATAAAATAATACAATTGTAACTTTTCTTCAGATATTTAATAAGTGGAAATAAATGTGAAAAATGTTCATACAGTTGTTATAGGATCTGCCAAAGCATGCATGCGTGCCAAGTTGCTTCAATTTTGTCCAACTCTTTGTGACCCTGTGAACTGTAGTGTGCCAGGCTCCTCTATCCATAGCAAGGTCTAGGCAATATATATTGGAGTGGGTTGCCATACCCTCCTCCAGGGTATCTTCCTACCCAGGGATTAAAGCCAAGTCTCCTGTGTCTCCTACATCTCCTGCATCACCTTATCTCCAGCACTGCGAGTGGATTTTTTTACCCTTTCAGCCACCTGGGAAACCCAAGGTCTGCCAGTAATGTCATATAACAGAAGCCCTTTCATAGTTAAGTACAATTAGTTTGAGTCCTTGAATTTCTGAAATATACTTTGAGATCTTTCCAATTTGTTTCCCTAAATTATTTCCCCCAAATAGTTTTAATTTATTCTATTTCCAATAATATATAAGGTATATTTACTGATCTAAGTTACTTTAAAACAGTAAGATTATTCATTGATACTACTTGAACAAATTTCATTATTTAAGCACACCTTATCTGTGTTAATGTAATTTGATTATTGAAAAACTTCTTATTCATGAAAGACAAGTTGGTTTCACCTTGATTACTCAATTAAACCCAAGTAATTATATTTGATGAGATAACTGTTGAAGATTATGTGTTTTAAATCAAATTTTCATTTTTTTCTTACCTCACATCTGGAGAAAAAATATCTCCCCAGCTCACTGGCTTGGGGCTTTTCCAAGTGACCAGCTCCAGCAGAAGTGACAGTGAGCTGATCCCAAGATCTCATTAAAAGTTTACCTTCATCTCTGTGAGAGCTTCTAACTTGGTCAAGAAAAGAACATTCCTTCTCCTGCAGTCTGAACCCCAGAATAAGACTTTGGAAGAGAATCTCTTCGACTGGGCTGTAAGCCTACTCTTGAAGCAGAGCTTCTCTTCCTATTCCACAGACCTGTAAGGAGGAGAAATACATGCAGAAATGTTTCCAGGTGATGAAAACACAGTATTATGCTGAACCTAAAATACAATGTGTGAAAATAGTGTGAAGATATCCTGGATTAGAAATAAATATTCCAGAAAATACTGAATTTTATTAAGCAATGATCTTCACATAGTGCCTCATTAACAACACTCAGTTTTTAGAATTTTCTATTCAAGACTTGGTTCTTACTACAACCTTGTACTAGAATGAGTTCTGAAAATATATATAGGAAATATTCCAAGACACAAATAATTTTAATAAAGCTACTAAGTATTTATTAAGTTCATTGACATTATGCATTCTAATACATAAACATTTGTTAATAGAAAATATATTTATTTAGGTAATAAGTTATTCATGAAGTGTATAGAAAAAAATTGCCCTTAAAAAAATCTGGTCTTGCCTAAAAGATGGGTTGCCACTATCTTTCAAGAACTAGTCTTTTTGAACCTTATAAATGTCAGGCTTCATAATGTGGCATGTGTGGTTATTTTGATCATTACACATGCCATCTTTTATAAAGTATTTATTAAAGATATTCACAATGAATCATAGATTTAAAAAGCCATAAACCATGATCATTGCTATGTTCTTATATTGAAATAATCATCTTTGCTACATAAATCTGTAATAGCTTGCTTTGTTTTTATATTATTTTACTAACTCTTTTTTATCACACTACCAAATACTGTATCATTGAATTTTCTCATTTATATGAATCTGAGAATCATTATTCAAAGTATGACTTGTTTTTGTTAAAAATATTGTTATCATTGCTCTCATTTCCTTTATACTTTTCCTGCAAAGATAAACTCAAAAAGCTTCTTCAATTTTAAAAGAAATCTATTATTTTTTTAATTGAAACTGCATGAAACATATAAGTTCTTCCAGGTATATCCAGTCTTTCCATCTAGAAGTAGATCATTTAAATAAAATCATTTATTTAAAATTTATCCATTACTGTTACAGATAACTGTGATTTGTTCTTCTGATGGATCAATTATGTCTCTTTTTAAGATTATTCCTAGGCATTTTTTTTATCAGTTAATTTTCTGGAGATTTAGTCACAATTAAGCAGTTACTTATCTGTTGCCTGTGTGTCAGGTACTGTACTAGATCTTTAGCATACTTTTCCTAAAAATGCTAAGCAGTATAAGAGAAAGATGCATACATTCTGGGATGACAACACCTCACCACTCCAGTGTTTGAAATATTTCCACTGAGCTCTAAAATATCCCTTGAATGTTATCACCCTTTCTGAACCTGCTTTCTTCAAGGAAAGATGTTACTCAGAAACCTTCAAAAGCATGTTTCCTTTTTTTCACACTGATCTTTTCCAGGTTCAGCCAAATGCCTTCCTTCATTCTTATTGCTAGTTCCAGACATTTTTTTCTTTTTTCTTAGATGTGTTTTTTCATCGACTGTGTGTACTTGCTACACACATCTTCAGCATCCATTTCATTCCATAATTTCTTAATATTTCTCATTGATATACTTCTTGTGCTTAGTCACTCAGTCGTGTCCAGCTCTTTGAAATACTATGGACTGCAGCCCACTAGTCTCTTGCCTGGGATTTTTCCAGGCAAGCATACTGGAGGGGGTTGCCATGCCCTCCTCCAGAGGAACTTCCCAACCCTGGGATTGAAACAAGATCTCCCACATTGCAGGTGGTTTCTTTACCAACTGAGCCACTAAGGAAGCATGTATTTCTTGGTGATTCAGTAGCTCCACAGTTTCCTCCTTAACATACTGTCTACTCATTTCCTAGAGCTTCTGTCCACCACTAATCTTCACCCTACTTTTCTTATTTGCTTCTAAGACTTTGTCCTTAGCAATAAAATTATACTCTTTGTATCAGTCAGGGTTCTAATAAACAGAAATCTCATTAAAAATAGCATAATTAATAGGAGATTTAGGGAGGAGCCAAGATGGCGGAGGAGTAGGAAGGGGAGACCACTTTCTCTCCTACAAATTCATCAAAAGAATATCTGAACGCAGAGCAAACTTCACAAAACAACTTCTGATCGCTAGCTGAGGTCATCAGGCACCCAGAAAAGCAGCCCATTGTCTTCGAAAGGAGGTAGGAAAAAATATAAAAGATAAAAAGTGAGACAAAAGAGCTAAGGACGGAGATCCGTCCTGGGAAGAAAGTCTTTAGAGGACATTTCCAGACACCCGGAAACCCTCGCACTGGCGGGCCTGGGGGAAGCGTTTGAATCTAGGAGGGCAATCTGACTGGGAGGGAAACAATAAATAAAACCCACAGATTACCTGCCTAAAAGCAACTCTCAGCAGAAAAGTGCCCCAGACACCCGCATCCGCCACCAGCAAGTGGGGGCGGCACGGAGAGGAGCAGGCGGCATTGTTTGGGGCAGGGTCCGGGCCTGAGTGCCCTGAGGACAATCGGAGGGAGCTTTTGTGAGTTGCCAGCTTGAACTGTGGGAGAGCAGGGAAGAGAGAGAAAATTGACCGGCCCGAACTCGCTGCCGGCCATTCGCGGAATGGGGGGACCGAGAGAGTCCGGAGAGGGGCTCGCAGACTGCGGGCCGGCCCGGACCCGCCGGAGGCGGGAGCAGGTCGGGTAAGACACAGCGCGCAGGCACCCGACCGACGCGGGCGGGGACGGGCTGGGGGCAGAGGGCAGAAGGCGCACACACCCGACTGGCGCCGGCAGAAACCGAGATTGGGACCATGGAAGGGAACGGGTGCGCCGCACCCGGAGAGAGTGCGCCGGTCAAGCTTCTGGCTGCCTGGAACGCTCTGACGGGGAAGGCATAAGAGCGGACTCAGCCTTTTGTTCCGCGCTTTTGTGGATCACCCGAGGGCTGAAGCTGCGCGCTGCGCGCTCCATGAGGAGCGGCTGGGATTCTGAGCAGCGCAGACCGAGAAACCAGCGCCAGCCTCTCCCGGCAGCGCCAGCCCATCCCCGCAGCGTCAGCCCATCCCCGCAGCGTCAGCCCCTCCCAGCAGCGCGACAGAACTAGCTACCTGAATAAGAGTCCACCTCCGCCCGCCTGTGTCAGGGCGGAAATGAGGCTCTGAAGAAACCGGCAAACAGAAGCCAAATAAACAAAGGGAACCGCTTCAGGAGACAGCGGTGCAACAGATTAAAATCCCTGTAGAAAACACCGATTATACCGGAAGAGGCCTGTAGATATCGAGATCTGTAAGCTGGAACGAGGAGATATCTGAAACTGAGCCGAACCGACACTGACCGCAACAGCTCCAGAGAAATTCCTAGATATATTTTTACTTTTTTTTTTAAATTTTTTCTTTTTTATTTTTTCTCTTTTATTTTCCTTTAAAATTCCCTATTACTCCCCCATCATTCCTTAACTTTCATTTTCATAGATTTTTACGATTTTTTTAATTAGGGAAAATTCTTTTCTTTCTTTCTTTTTTTTTCTCCTTTTTCTCTTCTATTTTCTATTTTTCTTTTTCTCTTATTTCTTTTAAAGTCCTCTAGTACTCCTCTACTACTCCTTAATTTTCATTTTCAATACACTATAACCTTACCAGAAAAAATAAATAAATAAAGAGAAGCCCTATTTTTTAAACTGAACTTCATATATATTTTAAAAAAAAATTTTGTGTGTGTTTTGGTTTTTGTTTTTAATATAGTATTTTTTAAGAGTCTAATCTCTACTCTAGATTTTTAATTTTTGTTTTTCAATATATGATATAAATTGTGAACATTTAAGAATCCAATATTCAGTTCCCATTTTTATTCAGGAGTGTGTTGATTTTTCTCTCCCAATCTTGACTCTCTGTTTTCTACCTCAGAACACCTCTATTTCCTCCTTTCTCCTTTTCTTCCCAATCCAATTCTGTGGGTGTCTGGGCTACGGAGAACATTCTGGGAACAGACAACTGTGTAGATCTGTCTCTCTCCTCTTGAGTCCCCCTTTTTCTCCTCCTGCTCAACACTATCTCCCCCCTCCCTCTCCTCTTCTTCATGTAACTCTGTGAACCTCTCTGGGTGTCCCTAACGGGGGAGAATCTTTTCACCATTAACCTAGAAGTTTTATTATCAGTGCTGTGTAGTTGGAGAAGTCCTGAGACTACAGGAAGAATAAAACTGAAATCCAGAGGCAGGAGACTTAAGCCCAAAATCTGAGAACACCAGAAAACTCCTGACTACATGGAACTTTAAGTAATAAGTGACCGTCCAAAAGCCTCCATACCTACACTGAAACCAACCACCACCCAAGAGCCAGTAAGTTTTAGAGCAAGACATACCAAGCAAATTCTCCAGCAACGCAGGAACATAGCCCTGAACGTCAACATACAGGCTGCCCAAGGTGACACCTAACACATAGACCCATCTCAAAACTCATTACTGAGCACTCCATTGCTCTCCAGAGAGAAGAAATCAAGTTCCACGCACCAGAACACCGACGCCAACTTTCCTAACCAGGAAACCTTGACAAGCCAATCATCTAACCCCACCCACTGGGTTAATCCTCCACAATAAAAAGGAACCACAGACCTCCAGAATACAGAAAGCCCACTCCAGACACAGCAATCTAAACAAGATGAAAAGGCAAAGAAATACCCAACAGGTAAAGGAACATGAAAAATGCCCACCAAGTCAAGCAAAAGAGGAGGAGATAGGGAATCTACCTGAAAAAGAATTTAGAATAATGATAATAAAAATGATCCAAAATCTTGAAAACAAAATGGAGTTACAGATAAATAGCCTGGAGACAAAGATTGAAAAAATGCAAGAAATGTTTAATAAAGACCTAGAAGAAATAAAAAAGAGTCAATTAAAAATGAATAATGCAATGAATGAGATCAAAAACACTCTGGAGGGAACCAAGAGTAGAATAACGGAGACAGAAGATAGGATAAGTGAGGTAGAAGATAAAATGGTGGAAATAAATGAAGCAGGGAGGAAAAAAGAAAAAAGGATCAAAAGAAATGAGGACAACCTCAGGGACCTCTGGGACACTGTGAAACGCCCCAACATTCGAATCATAGGAATCCCAGAAGAAGAAGACAAAAAGAAAGGCCATGAGAAAATACTCGAGGAGATAATAGCTGAAAACTTCCCTAAAATGGGGAAGGAAATAGCCACCCAAGTCCAAGAAACCCAGAGAGTCCCAAACAGGATAAACCCAAGGCGAAACACTCCAAGACACATATTAATCAAATTAACAAAGATCAAACAGAAAGAACAAATATTAAAAGCAGCAAGGGAAAAACAACAAATAACACACAAAGGGATTCCCATAAGGATAACAGCTGATCTATCAATAGAAACCCTCCAGGCCAGAAGGGAATGGCAAGACATACTGAAAGTAATGAAAGAGAATAACCTACAACCTAGATTACTGTACCCAGCAAGGATCTCATTCAGATATGAAGGAGAATTCAAAAGCTTTACAGACAAGCAAAGGCTGAGAGAATTCAGCACCACCAAATCTTCTCTAGATAGGAAATGCAGAAAGGTTGTATAAACGTGAACCCAAAACAACAAAGTAAATGGCAACGGGACCACACCTATCAATAATTACCTTAAATGTAAATGGGTTGAATGCCCCAACCAAAAGACAAAGATTGGCTGAATGGATACAAAAACAAGACCCCTATATATGCTGTCTACAAGAGACCCACCTCAAAGCAAGAGACACATACAGACTAAAAGTGAAGGGCTGGAAAAAAATATTTCATGCAAACGGAGACCAAAAGAAAGCAGGAGTCGCAACACTCATATCAGATAAAATAGACTTTCAAATAAAGGATGTGAAAAGAGACAAAGAAGGACACTACATAATGATCAAAGGATTAATGCAAGAAGAAGATATAACAATTATAAATATATATGCACCCAACATAGAAGCACCACAATATGTGCGGCAAACGCTAACGAGTATGAAAGAGGAAATTAATACTAACACAATAATAGTGGGAGACTTTAATACCCCACTCACAACTATGGATAGATCAACTAAACAGAAAATTAACAAGGAAACACAAACCTTGAATGACACAATGGACCAGCTAGACCTGATTGATATCTATAGGACATTTCACCCCAAAACAATCAACTTCACCTTTTTCTCAAGTGCACACGGAACCTTCTCCAGAATAGACCACATCCTGGGCCATAAATCTGGTCCTGGAAAATTCAAAAAAATTGAAATCATTCCAGTCATCTTTTCTGACCACAGTGCAGTAAGATTACATCTCAATTGCAGGAAAAAAAATTGTTAAAAATGCAGACATATGGAGGCTAAATAACACGCTTCTGAATAACCAACAAATCATAGAAGAAATCAAAAAAGAAATCAAAATATGTATAGAAATGAATGAAAATGAAAACACAACAACCCAAAACCTATGGGATACTGTAAAAGCAGTGCTAAGGGGAAGGTTCATAGCATTACAGGCTGACATCAAGAAACAAGAAAAAAGCCAAATAAATAACCTAACTCTACACCTAAAGCAATTAGAGAAGGAAGAAATGAAGAACCCCAGGGTTAGCAGAAGGAAAGAAATCCTAAATATTAGGGCAGAAATAAATGCAAAAGAAACTAAAGAGACCATAGCAAAAATCAACAAAGCTAAAAGCTGGTTTTTTGAAAAAATAAACAAAATTGACAAACCATTAGCAAGACTCATTAAGAAGCAAAGAGAGAAAAACCAAATTAACAAAATTAGAAATGAAAATGGAGAGATCACAACAGACAACACTGAAATACAAAGGATCATAAGAGACTACTACCAGCAGCTCTATGCCAATAAAATGGACAACTTGGATGAAATGGACAAATTCTTAGAAAAGTATAACCTTCCAAAACTGAACCAGGAAGAAATAGAAGATCTTAACAGACCCATCACAAGCAAGGAAATCGAAACTGTAATCAAAAATCTACCAGCAAACAAAAGCCCAGGACCAGATGGCTTCACAGCTGAATTCTACCAAAAATTTAGAGAAGAGCTAACACCTATCTTACTCAAACTCTTCCAGAAAATTGCAGAGGAAGGTAAACTTCCAAACTCATTCTATGAGGCCACCATCACCCTAATTCCAAAACCAGACAAAGATGCCACAAAAAAAGAAAACTACAGGCCAATATCACTGATGAACATAGATGCAAAAATCCTTAACAAAATTCTAGCAAACAGAATCCAACAACATATTAAAAAAATCATATACCACGACCAAGTGGGCTTTATCCCAGGAATGCAAGGATTCTTTAATATCTGCAAATCAATCAATGTAATACACCACATTAACAAATTGAAAGATAAAAACCATATGATTATCTCAATAGATGCAGAGAAAGCCTTTGACAAAATTCAACACCCATTCATGATTAAAACTCTCCAGAAAGCAGGAATAGAAGGAACATACCTCAACATAATAAAAGCTATATATGACAAACCCACAGCAAGTATCACCCTCAATGGTGAAAAATTGAAAGCATTTCCCCTGAAATCAGGAACAAGACAAGGGTGCCCACTCTCACCACTACTATTCAACATAGTGTTGGAAGTTTTGGCCACAGCAATCAGAGCAAAAAAAGAAGTAAAAGGAATCCAGATAGGAAAAGAAGAAGTGAAACTCTCACTGTTTGCAGATGACATGATCCTCTACATAGAAAACCCTAAAGACTCTACCAGAAAATTACTAGAGCTAATCAATGAATATAGTAAAGTTGCAGGATATAAAATTAACACACAAAAATCCCTTGCATTCCTATATACTAACAATGAAAAAACAGAAAGAGAAATTAAGGAAACAATACCATTCACCATTGCAACAAAAAGAATAAAATACTTAGGAGAATATCTACCTAAAGAAACAAAAGACCTATACATAGAAAACTATAAAACACTGATGAAAGAAATCAAAGAGGACACAAACAGATGGAGAAACATACCATGCTCATGGATTGGAAGAATCAATATTGTCAAAATGGCTATTCTACCCAAAGCAGTCTATAGATTCAATGCAATCCCTATCAAGCTACCAACGGTATTTTTCACAGAACTAGACCAAAGAATTTCACAATTTGTATGGAAATACAAAAAACCTCGAATAGCCAAAGTAATCTTGAGAAAGAAGAATGGAACTGGAGGAATCAACCTGCCTGACTTCAGACTCTACTACAAAGCCACAGTCATCAAGACAGTATGGTACTGGCACAAAGACAGAAATATAGATCAATGGAACAGAATAGAAAGCCCAGAGATAAATCCACAAACTTATGGACACCTTATCTTTGACAAAGGAGGCAAGGATACACAATGGAAAAAAGACGGCCTCTTTAACAAGTGGTGCTGGGAAAACTGGTCAACCACTTGTAAAAGAATGAAACTAGAACACTTTCTAACACCATACACAAAAATAAACTCAAAATGGATTAAAGATCTAAATGTAAGACCAGAAACTATAAAACTCCTAGAGGAGAACATAGGCAAAACACTCTCCGACATAAATCACAGCAAGATCCTCTATGACCCACCTCCCAGAATATTGGAAATAAAAGCAAAACTAAACAAATGGGACCTAATGAAACTTAAAAGCTTTTGCACTACAAAGGAAACTATAAGTAAGGTGAAGAGACAGCCCTCAGATTGGGAGAAAATAATAGCAAATGAAGAAACAGACAAAGGATTAATCTCAAAAATATACAAGCAACTCCTGCAGCTCAATTCCAGAAAAATAAATGACCCAATCAAAAAATGGGCCAAAGAACTAAACAGACATTTCTCCAAAGAAGACATACAGATGGCTAACAAACACATGAAAAGATGCTCAACATCACTCATCATCAGAGAAATGCAAATCAAAACCACAATGAGGTACCATTACACGCCAGTCAGGATGGCTGCTATCCAAAAGTCTACAAGCAATAAATGCTGGAGAGGGTGTGGAGAAAAGGGAACCCTCTTACACTGTTGGTGGGAATGCAAACTAGTACAGCCGCTGTGGAGAATAGTGTGGAGATTTCTTAAAAAACTGGAAATAGAACTGCCATATGACCCAGCAATACCACCCCTGGGCATACACACTGAGGAAAGCAGATCTGAAAGAGACACGTGTACCCCAATGTTCATCGCAGCACTGTTTATAATAGCCAGGACATGGAAGCAACCTAGATGCCCATCAGCAAATGAATGGATAAGGAAGCTGTGGTACATATACACCATGGAATATTACTCAGCCATTAAAAAGAATTCATTTGAACCAGTTCCAATGAGATGGATGAAACTGGAGCCCCTTATACAGAGTGAAGTAAGCCAGAAAGATAAAGAACATTACAGCATACTAACACATATATATGGAATTTAGAAAGATGGTAACGACAACCCTATATGCAAAACAGAAAAAGAGACACAGAAGTACAGAACAGACTTTTGAACTCTGTGGGAGAAGGTGAGGGTGGGATGTTTAGAAAGAACAGCATGTATATTATTTATGGTGAAACAGGTCACCAGCCCAGGTGGGATGCATGAGACAAGTGCTCGAACCTGGTGCACTGGGAAGACCCAGAGGAATCGGGTGGAGAGGGAGGGGGGAGGGGGGATTGGGATGGGGAATACGTGTAAATCTATTGCTGATTCATGTCAATGTATGACAAAACCCACTGAAAAAAATAAATAAATAAATTTAAAAAAATAAAAAAAAATAGGAGATTTATTTATAAAATGTCTATTATTAAAAAGTATGGGAGGGAAGTAGCAGAGGCTGGATTATAATAAGTAACAATACTTTATCAAAAGTAAAATTATATTATTCCTAGATTTTAAGGGATAATCTAAGAAGAAGGTGTTATGTAGAGAAGATTCCTAGAAAGACTAGTATCCTTGGGTTGAGAAACAAAGACTGTAAGGGAGAGGGGTTACAGAGAAAGGAGTTCATAGACTGCATTTCCTAATCTTCTTCTTCAATGTGACTTTTAGTTTGGGTTACCCAGACTTACTCTGTACCCAGAAGATAAGGAAGAACATAAATGTTATCCATGGAGGTGAGTCTCCTGGGAAAGAGATCAACATGAAGGACAGAGGGTGGATCAGGAGAGGCAAAAATGATAAATGTAATCAAATCTCATGTTATTGTTCAGTCACTAAGTCGTGTCTGACTCTTTGCGGCCCCATGAATTGCAGCATGCCAGGCTTCTCTGTCTTTCACCATCACCCTGAGTTTGCTCTAACAAATGCCATTGAGTCAGTGATACCATCCAGCCATCTCAACTTCTATAGCCCTCTTCTCCTCTTGTCCTCAATTTTACCTAGCATCAGGGTCTTTTCCAATGAGTCAGCTCTACACATCAGGTGGCCAAAGCATTGGAACTTTAGCTTCAGCATCATTCCTTCCAATGAATATTCAGAGTTGATTTTCTTTAAGATTGATGGGTTTGATCTCCTTGCTGTCCAAGGCACTCTCAAGAGTCTTCTCCAGCACCACAGTTTGAAAGCATCAAATTCTATAATCAATTTAAATCATTTCACCATCTATATGCCTATCACATTTTGATAACAATCCAGTTTCAATATTTAAACCCATCATCTAAAATGTAATCATCCTATAACCTTTGTCTCTTTCTCAATTTATATATATCAAAACCTACTTTGCACCATTAATTGAATTGTCAATCAGAATATTCACAAATTTGTATTTATCAACAGTTAATTTGCCACTTTTTTGAATTAAACTTGAAAGTCCAATCCTGATTAGTGCCAAATCTCTGCTTACTCTATGTTTAAAATATATCTTTATCTGGTGGGAAATAATCATACAATTATCATGACATATTACACTCTTAGTGCTTTTCAGCAAGTGTATTGGCTTCCTGGTATTACTGCAACAAATTAACACAAATTGGGTGACCTCAAACAACAGATGTTCATTCATTCTTTTACAGTTCTGAAGTCAGTTAGTCCAAAAGTAAAGTATTTTCAGTGTTGGTTCTTGTTATGGGGACTCTGAGGGAGAACCTGTTCCATCCCTACTTCCTTGCATCTGATGGTTGCTGAAAATCCTTACATTTGTTAGCTTCTAGTGATATAACTCCAGTTTCTGCTTATATTATAATGCAGTGTTCTCTATATGTGCATATTTATTTGTCCAAATTTCCCCCTCCTTATAAAGACAATGGTAATCACCCTCCTCCAAAAATACAAGAGACAACTCTACACATGGCCATCACCAGATGATCAATACTAAAATGAGACTGATTACATTCTTTGCAGCAAAAGTTGGAGACATTCTATACAGTCAGCCAAAATAAGACTGGGAGCTGACAGTGGCTCAGATCATAAATTATTTATTGCAGAATTCAGACTTAAATTGAAGAAAGTAGGAAAAACCACTAGGCCATTCAGGTATGAACTAAATCAAATTCCTTATAATTATGCAGTGGAAGTGACAAATAGATTCAAGGGATTAGATATAATAGAAAGAGTGCCTAAAGAACTACAAATGGAAGTTCACAACATTGTACAAGAGGCAGTGACCAAACTATCCCCAAGAAAAAGAAATGGAAAAAGGAAAAATGGTTGCCTGAGGAGGCCTTACAAATAGCTGAGAAAAAGCAAAAGGTAAAGGAGAAAAGGAAAGATACACCCATATGAATGCAGAGTTCCAGAGAAGAGCAAGGACAGATAAGAAAACCTTTCTAAGTAAACAATGTAAATAGGGAAAAACAATAGAATGGGAAAGACTAGAGATCTCTTCAAGAAAATTAGAGATACCAAGAGAATATTTCATGCAAAGATAGGCACACTAAAGGACAGAAACAGTATGGACCTAATTGAAGTTGAAGAGATTAAGAAAAGTGGCAAGAATACACAGAAGAGTTATAAAAATAGGTCTTAATGACCTGGATGACCATGATGATGTGATCATTCACCTAGAGCCAGACATCCTGGGCCTTAGGAAGTGTCACTACAAACAAAGCTAGTGGAGGTGATGGAATTCCACTAGAGTTACTTCATATCCTAAAAGATGATGATGTTATAGTACTGCACTCACTATACCAGCAAATTTGGAAAACTCAGCTGTGGCCACAGGATTGAAAAGGTCAGTTTCATACCAATCCTACAGAAGTGCAATGGCAAAGAATGTTGAAACTACTGCACAATTGCACTCATCTCACATACTTGGAAGGTAATGCTCAAAATCCTTCAAGCTAGGCTTCAACAGTACATGAACCAAGAACTTCCAGATGTAAAGCTGGATTTAGAAAAGGCTGAGGAATAAGAGATTAAATTTTCAACATTCATTGAATCATAGAAAAAGCAAGGGAATAAAAAAAAAAAAAAACTACTTCTGCTTCTTTTACTATGCTAAAGCTTTTGACTGTGTGAATCACAACAAACAATAGAAAGTTCTAAAAGCATGAAAATATCAGACCACCTTGCCTCCTGTGAAACCTGTATGCAGGTCAATAAGTAACAGTTAGACCTGGACATGGAACAACCGACAGGTCAAAATTGGAAAAGGAGTAAATCAAGGCTGTATATTGTCACCTTGCTTACTTAACTTCTATGCTCAGTCGTGTCCAACTCTCTGCAACCCCATACACTATACACTGCATGGAATTCTCCAGGCCAAAATATTGAAGTGTATAGGTGTTCCCTTCTCCAGGGGATCTTCCCAACCCAGGAACAAAACTGGGGTCTCCTGCATTGCTGGCAGATTCTTTACCAGTTGAGCGACCTGAGAAGGCTTATGCACAGAACATCATGCAAAATGCAGGGCTAGGTGAATCACAAGCTGGAATCAAAGATTGCTGAGAGAAATGTTAATAACCTCAAACATGCAAATGACACTACCACAACGGCAGTGAGAAGGTAACAGGCAGGAAGGCTGGGGTCTCCAAACGGAGGAAATAGGCTGCAATGTCAGACATTTTTTAATCTCTCCCTTAAGTGGCAGGAGGAAACAAACTACATGTGTCAGATTTTTTTTTCCTTAAAAGGAGGTTTCTGTATGGAAATGTTTTTCTTAAGCTATGTTAGTGAAACTATGGATTTGCTTTGGAATTTGCCTTCAAAATGGTTCCACCTAAGATTAACTTTTTTTTCCTTTTCTCAAACCTTGGGCTAATAATAGCTCAACAAGCCAGTATTCATAACAATTGTTTTACAGCTGGGGGATGACATATCTCATGCCATCCTATCTCAAAAATGCATGTTGTGGGAAAAGGGTCTTGTGAAGCTCCTTCAGCTTGAGGTGTGTCTCTTATCTGATTAATGGCTTTCTAACAGACACAAGACAGCTGGCTAACACTAGCAGGAAGGAGCACTCTCTGTCCCCCTTCTGATGTCCGTCAGAAGCTTTCTCTGTCCCATTTCGTACTTTAATAAAACTCTGCTACACGAAAGGTCTTGAGTAATCAAGTCTGGTCCCTGGTCCCAAAGCTAAATCTTCTTCAGAGATCATGAATCCAACACCTTTCACTGTAAGCTACCAGGAGAAAGCAAAGAGAAATGAAAGAGCCTCTTAATGAGGGTGAAAGAGGAGAGTGAAAAAACTGGCCTAAAACTCAGCATTCAAAAAACTAAGATCATGGCATCCAGTTCAATCATTTCATGGCAAATAGATGGGGAAATAATGGAAACAGTGACAAAATTTATTTACTTGGGCTCCAAAATCACTGTGGACAGTGACTGTAACCATGAAATTAAAAGATGCTTTCTCCTTGGAAGAAAAGCTATGTCAAAGCTAGACAGCATATTTAAAAGCAGAGACATCACTTTGCTGGCAGAGGTCAGTATAGTCAAAAGCTATGGTTTTACTAGTGGTCCTGTATGGATGTGAGAGCTGGACCATCAAGAATGCTGAGCACCCTAGATAATATACATGTTTTGATGCTGTTGGATGTATGAGACAAGTGCTCAGACCTGGTGCACTGGGAAGACCCAGAGGAATCGGGTGGAGAGGGAGGTGGGAGGGGGGATCAGGATGGGGAATACATGTAAATCCATGACTGATTCATGTCAATGTATGACAAAAACCACTACAATATTGTAAAGTAATTAGCCTCCAACTAATAAAAATAAGTGGGGGGAAAAAAAAGAATGCTGAGCACCGAAAAAATAATGTTTTCAAACTGGGGTGCTGAAGAAGACTTTTGAGAGTCCCTTGGACAGCAAGGAGATTAAACCAGTCAATCCTAAAGGAAATCAACAGTGGATACTTATTGGAAGGATTGATGCTGAAACTGAAGCTCTAATACTTTGGCCAGCTGATGCAAAGAGCCAGCTCACTGGAAAAGATTCTGATGCTGGGAAAGATTGAAGAAAGGAGAAGGGAGTGACAGAGGATGAGATGGTTGGATGTTTTATCATAGCCTCAATGAACATGAGTTTTAGCAAACTCCAGGAGATAATGAAGGATAGGGAAGCCTGGCACAGTGCAGCATGGGGTCGCAGAGAGTCGGACATGACTGAGCGACTGAACAGGATGTCTTAGTAGAATTAGAATCACCCGAATCCAGTATGACATTATCTTAGTACAACTGTTTTTGTTTTGGGTTGGCCAAAAGTTTAATTCAGATTTTTCTGTAAGATATTATGGAATAAAATAACAGGCTTATTTCCAGATGAATTCATAGTCAAAGGTACTGGGTAGATATGGATATTTGTGAGATACCTTGGGGTTTTCCAGGTGACCTTGTAGGTAAAAAAGAAAAAAAAAAAAAAAAAAAAACCTGCCTACCAATGCAGGGGATGTAAGAGACACAATTCAATCTCTGGGTCTGGAAGATCCTCTGAAGGAGGGCATGGCAACACACTTCAGTATTCTGGACTAGAATATCCCATAGATAGAGTTGCCCAGTGGGCTACAGTCCACAGGTTCACAAAATGTTGGACAAGACTAATGCAATCTAGCAGGCACAGAACCGTATAAGTTTTTCTTAAGCACAGGCTCTGTGCCACTTTTCTAAATTTATATTTCACTCTTTCTCCTCTTATTATAATGCCACATAATGGTCTTTGTATGTATTTAAATAAGAAAATATAAAATGTAGATTAAATTCCTACATGTGTCATTACACTGGCTCTTGATAATTTTCCTCTTAAGCCTTACATACTGTCTTCACTGCTCTTTTTGTGCAAAGACCGTCTCGGTCTCTAATTAGGTTTAATCTAACCATTAATTCAAAAGATTCTACCCTTTTTGCCTATGGAAGCATTTTGCTCACCAAGTGATATAAAAATGACTAGCACCAAGCAAGAAAATAATCATAATATCTAGCCTCTAATAAAATTTCCCAGATTACACAATAGAGAAAAAAGGACTAATGAAAATGAGACAACAAAATATGAAGTATCCCAAATGAAAGGCACAGGGAATAGGGTATTTTTAAAAATTCTGTTTATTTATTTATCTTTGTCTTGTGCTAGGTATTCATTGCTATATGGGCTTTTCTCTAGGTGCAGAGAAGGGGGGCTACTCTCTAGTTGCTCTGCAGGGACTTCTCATTGTAGCATCTTCTCCTGTTGTGGAGCACATACTCTAGAGCTGGTGGGCTTCAGTAGTTGTGGCTCCTCGTCTCTAGACCACAGGCTCAATAGTTGCGACACATGAGTTGAGATGCTCTGCAGCATGTGGGATCCTCCCGGATCAGGGATTGAACCTATGTCTCCTATATGGACAGGCAGATCCTTCACTACTAAACCACCAAGGAAGCCCTACAATAGAGTATTTTTAAATACAAACGAGATATCACTGAGCTGTGGGAGAATGTCAAGCAGCCTAATATTGTATTTGGAGTTAGCAAAATAGGGGTGGTATAAGTAGAAAAAAAGAATATGAACAATGGCCAAGGGGCAATACTTTTCCTGAATGCACTCCAATTTATTAACACAAATAATCCAATAATTTCAACAACCCCCAAGTGCAATGAATAAGAAGGAAGTTATATCAAGGCATGACATAGTCTAATTACTCAAATAATTATAAAAGAAAAATCTTAAAATGATCCAAAGGGAATAGATACAGAGAAGCAGATAGTGATGAAAGCAGGTATCTTGTTAGAAACAAAGGAAGTAGAGGAACACCTTAAAATATTGAGTGGGAAAAAATGTGACCCAGAATTGTAAACCTAATGGAAATAAATTTCATAAAGAATGTGAAAATAAATAAATTTTCTCACATCCAAATGTGGGAGCAGTTTCACCAGTAACAGATTTGCATTACAGATGTGTAAAATAACATGCTTCAAGAAGAAAGAATAGTGGAATAAAATATAAATCTTAAAAAAAAGGAAGTAGAGGAGCATAAATAGCAAATACATGGTTAATATATGACATTTTATGAATTATTTGAATGTTTTAGAGCTTCTTAAAAACAAAAATACATAGTGTGGTATTTACAGCATATTTTTTTTTTAATTGTAGCTAACATAATAACAAAATATATTCAAAAAGTGAAAATATTCAGTTATTCAAAAGAAGATAGACAAAGAGGGAAGAGTGATAAAAAAATAGATGGAAAACATATAAAGCAAATACTTTGAGACATTTAAATGCCAAAATATCAAAAACAACATGAAATGTAAATAATGTAGGAGCCAAAGTGAAAAGAAAAGATTGTCAGATTGGATCAAAACATAAGACCAAATATATCCTGTTAATGGGAAATATACTTTAAGTACAATAAAAGATTATAAACCAATGTACCATGCATTTAATAATAGAGCTTCAAAATACATGAGCAAAACTTGTAGTACTACCCTTGAAAACAGACAAATCCAAATTACAGTCATGTGCTATGTGGCTAAACTTAAAAAAAAGACGTTGCTGCATTGTTGATGCCTAAACTCCAAGGTTGAATTGACTTTCAAACATGTTTTACTTTTTTTATTTTTGGTATTAATGTCCTCTTTCTGTTTCAGACTTTGAAATACACTGAAGGTACTGTCCAGATATCCTGTAGAATGCCCTTCAATTTGAGTCTGTCTTATCTTTTTCTACTAAAAGTTCTATGATGAAATTTTTGAAAAGAATACAGAAGAAGTGAAGTGATTTTCTGGTCATATCATGCCAAAGGTTACATGATATTCTCATGACACCTCTGGTGACATTAGTCATCATTGATTAGACAAGAAAGTATTTGCCAGATTTCTCCACTGTAAAGATGCTGTTTTTCTCTTTCTTTAATATATATTTTTTGGAAGCAAGTAACTAAATTTTGCCAGTCACATGGAGTAGTGTAAGAACTAAATCCCCCTTCCCATAGGGAGTATTTGTACATAGTGTTTGGAATTCTTCTATAAGGAAGATTTTTCTCCCCTCTCTCTTTTGCTTATTCAAAATTTGTATCACTATGGACTCACACATATTTGCTTCATTTTTGAAGTTATATTTCAAATCTACAATATCATGTTGTTGAAATTGTTCCAGTTTTGGCTTTGCTGGTGGCTCAGATATTAAAGAATCTGCCTGCAATGCAGGAGACTCTGGTTTGATTGTTGGGTTGGGAAGATCCCCTGGAGAAGGAAATGGCAACCCACTCCTGTATTCTTGCCTGGAGAATTCCATGGACAGAGGAGTCTGGTGGGCTACAGTCCATGGGGTTGCAGAGTCAGACACAACTGAGTGGCTAACACTACTACTTCTATCCTAAAGATATGTAAGTATGCAACAAAAGAGTAAAGCAACTTACAAATTTACATAGATTTATTATCCATAATGACCAAAGTATGGAAACAATCCATGCAGTCTTGTGTATTTTTATGGTTGATGTGGATTATTTTTCCCAATTTATTTGCTGACCTAATCTATGAAGGGAAAACATATGCCTTCCCCTTTGACTTCTATTTGGAAGTACAAATTGCTCACTAATGGAGTGGGAGAGAAGCTGATATATGCCACCAAAATTTTATGAAATGTGTGGTCTTCTATTTTCTTTTTCTTTTACCAGATACCATGAAAATAAAACATCTAAATTAGGGCCTATTTTCTCAGCTTGGATTGAAGAGGTCATAGAAAGCAAAATAAGGAGAAAGAAATAACTTTTGTAATGACACAAAGATTAGTGGGTTGATTCACTCAGTATGTCTCTTGAGAAGCAATCCTTCTTTTAACACCACATATTAGAAAATCCAACATTAAAGATATAATAATAAATAAAAGCATATTTTGGAAAATCCTTCAAAGTCGTCATCTCTTAGAGTCTTGTGTAGAATATGGTGCTTAATCCTGGTGCATTATAATCCATAGCCCTAAATATCAGTGTAGTAAATAATTGAGATCAGTGGTTCAAGCAAAATAAGACTATGTCAAATCTACAAAACTTTTTGGTTCGTTTAATTACTAACATTAAAGTCAAATAATTGCTTTGAAGTGAGGAGATATCGAATGACAGAAGTGAGTAAGTCAGAGTTAAATCAACTTCATTCATTTGCCAAGCTCTTCCTCTAAGATATTGAAATGCAAAATAGTATTATTTTGTAACACTGCTGCTGCTAAGTCACGTCAGTCGTGTCCAAATCTGTGTGACCCCACAGATGCTAGCAAACTTCCATTTCCTGTTTTTCTTCATAATTTATTTATTTAAGATTCAGAAGGGACACAAAAATTTGCACAGTGTTGAAAAGTTTTATACAGACTAAGGAACATTTTACAATCTTTTCATTAATAGTGACTTTAAAAGTATGTGGTTCTAAATGCAACATGCATTGTTTTTTTTTCTTGCACATTTATAAACTACTACTGAATCAACTGTCATCTATTTATAAAAATTTGCTAAAATTATTTCTTTTCTGTTTCCTCTTTCTTTCATATTAATTTATCCTCTCTCCTTCCATTCTCATTTATCTTCTGTAATTTATTCATCTATTACTATAGCTGTCATAAATAGTGGCAGTCTACTAGAGAAAGGAGACATAATTTTGTGACCAATGAATACTTCGACTACATATGATTTGCTAGTGTTTTCTACTTATTTCCACATTAATCAAATGATTCATTCAAAATTTACTTGGCAATTATGACACCAATTATATTCTAGACACTGGCTTAGGTACCTGAGATTAGGCTATAAGAAAAACCCACATGATTTAAATTTAACTAAGAAAGCGGATGCTATTAACAAAAATCCCATTATCTAATTTCAGTTGCAATATTCATAAGAAAGGGAACAACTAATCTTGTTTGGCAGAATTGGGGAAGGTCTCACTTAATGAGAAACACTTTAGATGAGGCATGAGGAGTTTTAAGGAGTTAGTTACAGAGTAAAAGAAAGAGAATTTCAAGGAGAACAACATTGGCAAAAGTCATGAAATTTAAAGGATATCTGAGGAAACTAAGAGAATATATGTACTATCATCAGAGATTTGTCTATAATTAATTATTATATGCAGCTACAATCTTACTAAACTTTGGATACCGTTGTTGCATTAGTTTTTGAGCTCTATCCATCTTCATCTTTCTCTGTGTGTATCCCAGAAAGATTTAAGTAGCAAGGGCATCATCTCACTAAATACTAGGAGAGCTTAATTGTTGTAATACTTTGGTTCTAGTCTGAGCACAATTATTTTTCTACCTTTCAATCCAGACATCTGTTGACTTTGGTGTTTGACTGCTGAGTCTTAATATATTTAAGCATTTCAAAGGTAGTATTACCTTTTCTGTCTCATTTTTTTCTTAACATTTTATTTTTAATTAGAGGATAGTTACTTTGCAAAATAGTGATGGTTTCTGTCATAAATTAATATGAGTTAGCAATAGGAATACACATGTCCCCTCCCTCTTAAACCTCTCTCCCACCTCTCATCCCACCCCTCTAGGTTGTCACAGAGCTCTAATTTTGGGTTCCCTGCATCACACAGCAAATTCCCACAGGCTATCAGTTTTACATATGATAATGTAGATTTTTTAAGTATCACTCTCTCAAGTCTTCCCATCCCTTCTGCCCCCCCCACCATGATCAAAAGCCTGTTCTTTATTTCTGTTTCTCCTTTGCTGCCCTGAAAATACGATCATCAGTACCATCTTTCTAGATTCCACATATGTTTTGATTTCTTCCAAACCGTGGACATAAAAAGCTGGCAGTGACATTTAATGCTGCTGCTCTCCACCTTTCTAATATTTGAAAATTTTATTGCAGTATACTTGATTTACAAAAGTATATTCGTTTTCCCCTACATGGATCACAACCTTGTGGCAAATGGGCTTGCATAACTCAATGAAGCTATGAGCCATGCCCTGCAGGGCCACCCAAGATGGATGGGTCATAGTGAAGAGTTCTGACAAAACATGATCCAATGGAAGAGGAAATGGCAACCCATTCCAGTATTCTTCCTGATAGAACCCCGTGAACAGGATGAAAAGACAAAAATATATGACATCGGAAGGTGAGCCCCCGCCCCAGGTTGGAAGGTGTCTAATATACTACTGGGGAAGAGAAGAGGACAATTACTAATAGCTCCAGAAATAATGAAGTGGCTGGGCCAAACTGGAAACAACACTAAGTTGTAGATGTGTCTGGTGCCCAAAGTTTGAGGTTGCAAAGAATTAATAATGCATTCATTGTTGTTGGTCTGTAGCTAAGTTGTGTCTGACTCTTTGTGACCCCATGGATTGCAGAACTCTAGGCTTCCCTCTCCTTCACTATCTCCTGGAGTTTGGTCAGACTTGTGTGCACTGAGTCGATGATGCCATCCAAACATCTCATCCTCTGCATTCCCTTCTCCTCCTGCCCTCGTTATTTCCCAGGATTAGGATCCTTTTCAATAAGTCAGCAGTCAACTGTTTGCACAATGTGACCAAAGTATTAGAGCTTCAGCTTCAGCATCAGTTCTTCCAACCACAGCCCTATGTTGTAAAGACTAATATTGCATAGGAACTTGGAGAGTTAGGTCTATTGTATGCTCAGTTACTCCATTGTGTCCGACTCTTTGGAGTCCCATGGAATGTATCCGGCTAAGCCCCTCTGTCCATGTACTTTTCCAGGCAAGAATACTGGAGTGGGTTGCCCCTTGCTGCTCCAGGGTATCTTCCCAAGCAGGGATCAAATCTGCATCTCTTGTGTCTCCCGCATTGGCAGGCAGATTGTTTACCACCAACACCCCTTGGGAAGCCACAAATCAAGGTAAATTAGATGTGCTCAAATAGGAGATATCAAGAGTGAACACTGACATCTTAGGAAATCAGTGGATTAAAGTGGACCAGAATGGGCAAATTTAATTCAGATAGCTATTATATCTACTACTGTGTGCAAGAATCTATTAGAAGAAATAAAATAGCCTTCATAGTCAATGGAAGAGTTCAAAATGTAGTACTTGGGTAAAGTCTCAAAAATGACAGAATGATCTCATTCCATCTCCAAGGCAAACCATTCAACATCACAGTAATCCAAGTCTCTGCCCTAACCACTGATGCTGAATAAGCTGAAGCTGACTAGTTCTATGAGTACATACAACATTTTCTAGAACTAACACTACCCCCCCAAAAAAGAAATACATCCTTTTCATTGTAGGGGATTAGAATGCAAAAATAGGAAATCAAGAGATACCAGGAATAAAAGATAAAAGTTAAGTTTGGCCTTGGGGGACAAAATGAATCAGGACAAAGGCTAACAGAGTTTTGTCAAGAAAGCAGACTAGTCATAGCAAACACCCTTTTCCAACAATCCAATAAACAGCTATTCACATGAACATCATCAGATCGTCGATACTGAAATCAAATGGATAATCTTTGCAGCCAAAGATGGAGGAGTTCTACACAGTCAGTAAAAACAAGACCTGGAGCTGAATGTAACTCAGATCATGACCTTCTTATTGCAAAATTCAGGCTTAAAATGAAGAACATAGGAAAAACCACTAGGTCATTTAGTAATGACCAAAATAAAATGACTTGTGATTATACAGTGGAGGAGACAAATACATTAAAGTGATTAGATTCAGTAGACAGAGGCCTAAAGAACTATGAACAGAGACTTGCAACATTGTACAGGAGGCAATGACCAAAACTATCCCAAAGAAAAAGAAATGCAACAAGGCAAAGTGATTTTCTGAGGAGGCTTTAAAAGTAGCTGAGGAAAGAAGAGAAGTGAAAGGCAAGGGAAAAAGGGAAAGATATATCCAACTGAATGCAGAGTTCCAGAGAAGAGCAAAGAGAAATAAGAAGGTTTTCTTAAATGAAAAATGCAAAGAAATAGAGGAAAACAACAGAATGGGAAAGATGAGAAATAAATTCAAGAAAATTGGTACTATCAAGGAAACACTTCATGCTAGGATGAGCAGGATAAAGGATAGAAACAGTAAGTACTCATAGAAGCAGAAGAGATTAAGAAGAGATGGCAAGAATACAGAGAAGAATGGTCTTAATGATCCAGATAATCACGATGGTATGGTAACTCAGCTATAACTAGACATCTTGGAGTGTAAAGTCAAATGGGCCTTAGGAAGTATTAGTATAAATAAAGCTATTGAAAGTGATGGGATTCCAGCAGAGCTATTTAAAAACATGAAAGATGTTACTGATAAAGTGCTACACTTAATATGTCAGCAAATTTGAAAAATGTGTCAGTGGCCACAGGACTGGAAATATCAGTTTTCATTCCAATCCCAAAGAAGGGCAATGCCAAAGAATGTTCAAACTACCATACAATTGCACTCATTTCACATGTTAGCAAAGTTATGCTCTAAAAATCAGCGAACTAGGCTTCAGCAGTATTCCAGTATTCAAGAATTTCCAGATGTCCAAGCTGGGTTTAGAAAAGGCAGAGGAACTAGAGGACAAATTGCCAACATCTGTTGGATGATGGAGAAAGCAAAGAAGCTCCAGAAAACCATCTACATCTGCTTTATCAACTACACTAAAGCCTTTGACTGTGTGGATCTTAACAAACTGTTGAGAATTTTTAAAAAGATAGAAATCCAGACTACCTTAACTGTCCTAAGAAATTTGAATGTAGGTCAAGAAGCAAAAGATAGAATGGGACATGGAGCAACTGGTTGGCTCCAAATTGGGAAAGGAGTACAACAACACAGTATATTGTCACCTTGCTTATTTAATTTGTCTTCAGGGTACATTAGGCAAAAGCCTGGGCTGGATGAATCACAAACTAGAGTCAAGATTTCTGGGACAGTCATCAACAACCTCAGATATACAGATGATACCACCCTAATGACTGCAAGGAGATCCAACCAGTCCATCCTAAAGGAGATCAGTCCTGGGTGTTCATTGGAAGGACTGATGCTGAGGTTGAAACTCCAATACTTTGGCCACCTCATGCGAAGAGTTGACTCATTGGAAAAGACCCTGATGCTGGGAGGGATTGGGGGCAGGAGGAGACGGGGATGACAGAGGATGAGATGGCTGGATGGCATCACCGACTCAATGGGCATGAGTTTGAGTAAACTCCGGGAGTTGGTGATGGACAGGGAGGCCTGGTGTGTTGCAATTCATGGGGTCGCAAAGAGTCAGACACAACTGAGCAACTGAACTGAACTGAACTGAATGGCAGTAAATAAAGAAGAACTAAAGAGTCTCTTGATGAGGCTGAAGAAGGAGAGTGAAAAAGCTGGCTTGAAATTCAGCATTAAAATACTAAGATTCTGGCATCTGGTCCCACCACTTCACTGTAAATAAAACTGAAGATAGTGGAAGTGGTGACAGATTTTATATTCCTGTGCACAACACACACTGCAGATGGTGACTGCAGCCATGAAATTAAGATGTTTGTTCCTTGGAAGAAAAGCTATGACAAACCTAGACAGCATATTAAAAAGCAGAGACATCACTTGGCCAAGAAAGGTCCATCTATTCAAAGCTATGGTTTTTCCAGTAATTATGTACAGATGTGAGAGGTGCTGAGCCCCAAAGAATGGATGCTTTTGACTTGTGGTTCTGCGGAAGACTCTTGGGAGTCCCTTGGACTGCAAGGACATGAAACCAGTCAATACTAAAGGAAATCAACCCTGAACACTCATTGGAAGGACTGATGCTGAAACTGAGTCTCCACTATTTTGGCCACCTGATGCAAAGAGTAAACTCACTGGAAAAGATCTTGATGCTGGGAAAGTTTGAAGGCAAAAGAAGAAGGCAGAAGAGGATGAGATGGTTAGGTATTATCACTGACTCAGTGGACATGAATTTGAGCAAACTCCAGGAGATAGTAGAGGACAGAGGAGCCTGGTGTGCTACAGTGCATGGGGTCGCAGAGTCAGACAAGATTTTTCAACTGAACAATAACAACACATTGGTTTCAGGTATAATGTATAACAAGTAATTCAGTTACACATATATAGACATTTATTTTATTTTTTTTTATTATTTTTTTTTAAAGTGAAACATCTGATTTTTTTTTATTTGTTATTTTTACTTTACAATATTCTTTTTTTTTTTTTTTTTGTCATACATTGATATGAATCAGCCATAGATTTACACATATTCCCCATCCCGATCCCCCCTCCCACCTCCCTCTCCACCCGATTCCTCTGGGTCTTCCCAGTGCACCAGGCCAGAGCACTTGTCTCATGCATCCCACCTGGGCTGGTGATCTGTTTCACCATAGATAGTATACATGCTGTTCTTTTGAAATATCCCACCCTCACATTCTCCCACAGAGTTCAAAAGTCTGTTCTGTATTTCTGTGTCTCTTTTTCTGTTCTGCATATAGGGTTGTCGTTACCATCTTTCTAAATTCCATATATATGTGTTAGTATGCTGTAATGTTCTTTATCTTTCTGGCTTACTTCACTCTGTATAAGGGGCTCCAGCTTCATCCATCTCATTAGGACTGATTCAAATGAATTCTTTTTAACAGCTGAGTAATATTCCATGGTGTATATGTACCACAGCTTCCTTATCCATTCATTTGCTGATGGGCATCTAGGTTGCTTCCATGTCCTGGCTATTATAAACAGTGCTGAAATGAACATTGGGGTGCACGTGTCTCTTTCAGATCTGCTTTCCTCAGTGTGTATGCCCAGGGGTGGTATTGCTGGGTCATATGGCAGTTCTATTTCCAGTTTTTTAAGAAATCTCCACACTATTCTCCATAGCGGCTGTACTAGTTTGCATTCCCACCAACAGTGTAAGAGGGTTCCCTTTTCTCCACACCCTCTCCAGCATTTATTGCTTGTAGACTTTTGGATAGCAGCCATCCTGACTGGCGTGTAATGGTACCTCATTGTGGTTTTGATTTGCATTTCTCTAATAATGAGTGATGTTGAGCATCTTTTCATGTGTTTGTTAGCCATCTGTATGTCTTCTTTGGAGAAATGTCTGTTTAGTTCTTTGGCCCATTTTTTGATTGGGTCATTTATTTTTCTGGAATTGAGCTGCAGGAGTTGCTTGTATATTTTTGAGATTAATCCTTTGTCTGTTTCTTCATTTGCTATTATTTTCTCCCAATCTGAGGGCTGTCTTTTCACCTTGCTTATAGTTTCCTTTGTAGTGCAAAAGCTTTTAAGTTTCATTAGGTCCCATTTGTTTAGTTTTGCTTTTATTTCCAATATTCTGGGAGGTGGGTCATAGAGGATCTTGCTGTGATTTATGTCGGAGAGTGTTTTGCCTATGTTCTCCTCTAGGAGTTTTATAGTTTCTGGTCTTACATTTAGATCTTTAATCCATTTTGAGTTTATTTTTGTATATGGTGTTAGAAAGTGTTCTAGTTTCATTCTTTTACAAGTGGTTGACCAGTTTTCCCAGCACCACTTGTTAAAGAGGCCGTCTTTTTTCCATTGTATATCCTTGCCTCCTCTGTCAAAGATAAGGTGTCCATAGGTCCGTGGATTTATCTCTGGGCTTTCTATTCTGTTCCATTGATCTATATTTCTGTCTTTGTGCCAGTACCATACTGTCTTGATGACTGTGGCTTTGTAGCAGAGTCTGAAGTCAGGCAGGTTGATTCCTCCAGTTCCATTCTTCTTTCTCAAGATTACTTTGGCTATTCGAGGTTTTTTGTATTTCCATACAAATTGTGAAATTCTTTGGTCTAGTTCTGTGAAAAATACCGTTGGTAGCTTGATAGGGATTGCATTGAATCTATAGATTGCTTTGGGTAGAATAGCCATTTTGACAATATTGATTCTTCCAATCCATGAGCATGGTATGTTTCTCCATCTGTTTGTGTCCTCTTTGATTTCTTTCATCAGTGTTTTATAGTTTTCTATGTATAGGTCTTTTGTTTCTTTAGGTAGATATTCTCCTAAGTATTTTATTCTTTTTGTTGCAATGGTGAATGGTATTGTTTCCTTAATTTCTCTTTCTGTTTTTTCATTGTTAGTATATAGGAATGCAAGGGATTTCTGTGTGTTAATTTTATATCCTGCAACTTTACTATATTCATTGATTAGCTCTAGTAATTTTCTGGTAGAGTCTTTAGGGTTTTCTATGTAGAGGATCATGTCATCTGCAAACAGTGAGAGTTTCACTTCTTCTTTTCCTATCTGGATTCCTTTTACTTCTTTTTTTGCTCTGATTGCTGTGGCCAAAACTTCCAACACTATGTTGAATAGTAGTGGTGAGAGTGGGCACCCTTGTCTTGTTCCTGATTTCAGGGGAAATGCTTTCAATTTTTCACCATTGAGGGTGATGCTTGCTGTGGGTTTGTCATATATAGCTATTCAGATTTTAATTTTGTATATTTCTCTTTTCTAATCATATATTTGTTATGTTGTGATAGACACTATCTATCCATTTATTCTATTTTGCAATGATTAGTTCCTTTATTCTGGAATATAGGATCAAAATGCCAAACTACAAACACATACCTTCTGTGCAGTGGATTTATATAAAAAATTGTGGTGCTTGGGAAAATTTCATGTGGGTTACATCATAAATAATCACTTGTAAGTACACAGACATATGTTTTCTGACAAAGAAAACATGTTCAAAGTTTGAAAATTTGCTAAAATGCTCAATGTAGAGTGAATATATAAACATATATCAAATTTTTTATATTGTAGAAATAGTGTTCATTATAATTGCAGATGATTTTACTAGCTTACATTAAGTACATGGATATAATTAATAGGATAAGGATTAACCATTTTGTAACTTTCCAAAATAACATAAAAATTATGACACAGACACCAAATATAGATGTACAGAAGAATGAAACAAAATAGAGAGACCCAAAATGAATACACACATGTAAATTTATGATATGAATAGTTAAAACAAGTCTTTTCAGTTGGAAAACTTGAAATATACAGGTACAAAAATAGAAATTGTAATTGCAATTTAGACAGTGGATGCTTTTAAATTAAATGTTTATTAGTGATAATCTCAAGATAGAAGTAAAAAAGTAAGTTCCAAAGTCACTTTCATTCTGGAATTTCTCTTTATAAGTCTCATCAGACTACATTTCTAGGTAAAGTTAAAAATGCAAAGACTAGATAATTGCATTCAGACAGTGAGTTCTGTATATATAAATAAATTCATGTATCCTATATAGCCTCTACTATCTCCTCAGTTTTATTATTGATAAATTTTACAATCAAGCATAATATAAGCACATCTTTTGTCCAGTGGTAAGGAGAAGTATCTGAAAACCACTGGCAAAAACTAAGAAAAATAAATTCACTATTGAACTTATGCTAAAAAGGATGACTTGGGTCAAGACGACTTGACCAGTTATCAAACTTGATTGTAATCCTATAGTGACTAAGACTAAGCATTGTATAAATAGAGATCAGAGATACTACACCAATAACTATTCATTCTTCTAAAATAATTAAAAATATGAAATCTCTGCCCTATTAACACTTTTAAGTGTACAAAACAGTCCTATAAACCATATGTGAATTATTGTACAGAAGATAGCTAGAACTTTCTCATATTGCATGACTGAAGCTTTGTATCCATTGAATAGCAACTTCCATTTCCCCTCCCCTCAACCCTGGACAACTATCATTCTATTTTATATTTCTATGAATTTAACTACTTCCGATACCTTACATAAGTGAAATCTTGCAGTATTTTCCTTTATGTAACTGGCTTATTTCACTTAGCTTGCAGTCCTTGAGATTCATCCAAGTTGTACCATATGACAGGGTTTTGCTTTTTTCTTAAGATTAGGTAGCAGTTAATTTTAAGTATATACCACATTTTCTTTACCCCTTCATGAATTAATGCATATTTAGGTAGTTTCTTCCCCTTGTACTGGACATAGTATTTAACTGATATGGGAGTATAGATATATTTTTAAGAATGTGTCAAGTTTTTTTTTTTTTTTAATAACTAAAAGTGAAATTGTTGGATCATATGGTGGCTCTATTTTTAATTTTGGATGGGGGAAATTATTCTATTTATATAGTAGCTGATTATTTTATATTCCTATAAACAGTACACAAAGTACCAATTTCTCTAAATCTTACAAACACGTTTTGCTTTCTGGGTTTTTTTTTTTTGTTGTTGTTTGTTTATTTATAATGGTCACCCTAATAATGATAAGTCTTTGAGGTTTTGGTATTTATTTCCCCGATGATTAGGGATGCTGACCACGTTTTCATACACCTGTTGGTCATTTCCCTGTCTTCATTGAAGAACTCTCTATTCAAGGCCTTTGCTCAGATTCTTTAGGTAGGTTATTTGCTTATTCAGTTCAGTTCAGTTCTGTTCAGTCACTCAGTTGTGTCCAACTCTTTGCAGTCCAATGGACTACAGCCTGCCAGGCCTCCCTGTCCATCACCAACTCCTGGAGCTTGCTCAAACTCATGTCCATCGAGTCGCTGATGCCATTCAGCCATCCCATCCTCTGTCATCCCTTTCTCCTCGTCTCTTCAATATTTCCCAACATCAGGGTCTTTTCCAGTGAGTCAGTTCTTCACAACAGGTGGCCAAAGTATTGGAGATTCAGTTTCATCATTAGTCCTTCCAATGAATATTTAGGACTGACTGGTTTGATCTCCTTGCAGTCCAAGGAGTCTTCTTGCAGTCTCAAGAGTCTTCTCCAGCACCACAGTTCAAAAGTATCAATTCTTTGGCTCTCAGCTTTCTTTATGGTCCAACTCTCACATCCATACATGACTACTGGAAAAAACCATAACTTTGACCTTTGTCAGCAAAGCAATATCTCTGCTTTTTAATATGCTGTCCAGGTTTGTCATAGCTTTTCTTCCAAGGAGCAAGCATCTTTTAATTTCATGGCCGCAGTCATTATCTGCAGCAATCTCAAAGCCCAAGAAAATAAAGTCTGTCACTGTTTCCATTGTTTCCCCATCTATTTGTCATGAAGTGATGGTACTAAATGCTCAATAAGTAATCATTTGCTTATTACTATTGAATTGTATGAGTTGTTTATATATTCTGGATATTGATTCTTTATCAGATGTATGGTTTGCAAATGTTTCTCCCATCCTACATATTGTCTTTCAATCTTTGTGACTGTTTCCTTTGTTGCATAGAAGTTTTTAGTTTGAAGTAGTTCCACTTTATATTTGTTTATATAGCCTGTACTTTTGGTATCATATATGGGGAATCATAGCTAAGATAAACATCATGAAATTTTATGCCTGTGTTTTCTTCCCAGAGTTTTATAATTTCAAGACTCATGTTCAAGTCTTGAGTACATTTTGAGTTTATTTGTGTGTATGGTGTTTGACGAGGCTTTATGAGCATTCTTATGTTTGTGACTATCCAGTTTTCCCAGTACCATTTGTTGAAGAGACTGTTTTTTCCCACTGTTTAGTCTTGGCAACCTTGTTTTAGGTCATTTGACAATATATGCAAACTTTTATTTCTGGGATGCCTATTTTGTTCAGTTATTCTATGTGTCTGCCTTAATATCAATATCATCTTCTTTTGAATACTATAGTATTACAGTATATTTTGAAGTCAGGAATATGACATCTCTAGTTTTGTTTTTCTATCTGAAAATTGTTTTATCTAATTGATTTATTTTTAGAATTTTGTGATTTTCTTCAATGCATTGGGAATTTTGATAGGAATTGCATTGAATCTGTATATAATTTTCAGTTCTGAATGTTTGAATGCTATTAAGCTTTCCAATCATTGAATACAGAATGTCCTTCCATTAACCTTTTTTAATTGCTTTCAGCAATGTTTTGTAGTTTTTAGTGTACAAGTATTTTGTTTCCTCAATTGTTTATTCTGAAATATTTTATTCTTTTTATATTATCATAAATTAGATTGTTTACTTAATTTCCTTTTTAGATTGTTCATTGTTTGTGTATAGAAATGCAAATAACTTTGTACATTGAGTTTTTATCCTGACAATTTGCTGATATTTTATTAGTTCTCTTTATTGTGTTTTTAATTGGTTTCCTTGTTCTGCTTATAAGACAATTCCATCTGTGAACAGAGATAAATATTCTTTGTTTCCAATTTGTATATCTTTAATTCCTTTTTCTTGCCTAATTGCTCTATCTAGAACTTCTAGTACTGATATTAAATAAAAGTGGCAAAGTAGCCATTCATGGCATTTCTTGTCTTAGTGGAAAAACTTTTCATTTTTCCCAGCTGAAAAAAAAAATTAACTGTAGGGATTTCATGTATCACTTTTATTATATTGAAATAATTTCCTTCTATTTCACTGACAGTTTTATGAGGACTCCCTTATTTATGATGAGTTGTTTTTGCTTGCTGCTTTCAAAATTTACTTTTTGTTCTTTGACTTTTTTTTTTCCCCCCACCCGGCTATATTTATTTATTTATTTATTTTTCAATTATTTTTATTAGTTGGAGGCTAATTACTTCGCAACATTGCAGTGGGTTTTGTCATACATTGACATGAATCAGCCATGGAGTTACATGTATTCCCCATCCCGATCCCCCCTCCCACCTCCCCCCCCACCCGATTCCCCTGGGTCCTCCTAGTGCACCTGGCCTGAGCATCTGTCTCATGCATCCCACCTGGGCCGGTGGTCTGTTTCACCATAGATAATATATATGCTGTTCTCTCGAAACATCCCACCCTTGCCTTCTCCTACAGAGTCCAAAAGTCTGTTCTGTATTTCTGTGTCTCTTTTTCTGTTTTGCATATAGGGTAAGCCAGAAAGATAAAGAACATTACAGCATACTAACACATATATATGGAATTTAGAAAGATGGTAATGATAACCCTATATGTTCTTTGACTTTTGATAAACTGATTACAATGTAACTAAGTGTATTCTTCTTTAGGTTCACAGTAACTGGGCTCTACTGGGTTTCTTGAGGGCTTCCCAGGTGGTGCTAGTGGTAAAAAAAATCCACCTCCCAATGAAGGAGATGTAAGAGTTGAGGGTTTGATCCCTGGGTCGGGAAGATCCCTGGAGGAGAGAACTGCAACCCACTCCAGTATTCTTGCCTGGAGAGTCCCATGGACAGAGGATCATGGCGGGCTATAGTCCATAGAGATGCAAAAAGACAGACATGACTGAAGCAACTTAGCAAGCCCACAGAGGCTTCTTGAATCTGGCTGTTCATTTAATTTGACAGATAAGTTTTCAGCCACAATTAAACTTTCTGCCACTTTCTCTCCTGCTTTCTTCTGGGACTCCTATAATGTGCATAATGATCTGCTTGCTTGTCTCTTTGGCCCTCTTCATTCTTTTTTATTCTTTTTGTTCCTCTGATTACATAATTTCAGGTGGTTTATATTTTAATTTGATGATTCTTCTGTTTGATCAAGTCTACTGTTTAATTCCCCTAGTGAATTTTTCAATTCAGTTATTTCATTACCAACACAAAATTTCTTTGGCTATATTTGTTATTTTTATCTATTTGTTGATATTCTCATTTAGTTCCTGCATAATTTTTCTGAGTTCTTTGAGCATCTTCATGACAATTATTTTTAATTATTTTCCAGGTAATGCATATACTTCTGCATCTTTATGGTCAATTTTTGATGATTTATTTTGTTCCTTTCAGTTTCCCTTTTTATTTGTGCCCTGTTACATTGTGTTGGTTACTGAACACTTAAAAAAACCAACAAACAAAACCAGCCACAGTTCCCAGGTTTGCTGGATATTTTTAATGGGGAAGATATTCAACAGAAATGTGAGGATTGCACCCCTTCCCCCATTTTTCTGTGTATTTGTCTTCCTTGCAGTTATACCTGTAAATTCCTACTTAGAGAAGTTTTGTTAGTTTCTGTTTTTTTTTCTTTTTCCCCCAGAACTCTTTATCTCCTGCTCTCTCTGATGTCTGTGTGCAGAACTTCATGTTCTCTGGAGCTACCTAAAAACTCCCAGCACATTTTGTTCCCAGCAGACCCGGATATCTAAAGCATGCCTGGACCCATCAGTGCTCTGAGTCTGGTGAGAGGAAAAAAGAAAACAACATAAATAAAATAAAAGCAGTCGCTTGGGCAGTCACCCATAGCTGGAATGATGAGTGCTTCGTTCTTCTCTTTTTTGTCTGCGGGAGAAGCAACCGATCTGTATCAGCCTCTAGCTGCTGTACATTGGTTTTCTCGGAGCAACAGAAGTGGCCCAGTTTTGTTGTTGTTGTATGTTCTGAAGCGTGTAGGGTATGTCAGCATACTCTACAATCACCACGTACTCAAGTCTTGTCAGCACTCAGACAGAAGAGCCAGAAACCATCTCCTTGGCAGCGCTCCACGAAGCTGAACAATTGCTTGCAGGCATGCTTCATTCAGCCTGAGGCTTTCTTCCTTGGGATCTGCACTGCGCAGCAGGAGGGATAATGGTGACTCAGTGTATGATAGTTCAAGCTGTCATCTTTTTTCTCATTGGCCCCTGAATGGCACCTTTACCTGTGAGCATTTATATTCAAGCAAGATAGAAACTGATCCCTTGGGAAACTTCCAGAAAAGTCTGAATGTTAGACTTATGTTTATGTCTTCTCTTTCCCTCCCCAGGGAGATGCTGAGAGTTGGGTTTCTGCTTTATTGATTATGTTGGCACTGAGCCAGATGAAGGGCTCTGGCAAGCTTTACTGCCATGAATTTTCCTACTGGCTTTGATGCAGCTGTTTTCATGCTTGCCTGGGTTGCAAGAGTCTCTTAACTGTTTCATAGATTTCTCACAATGGATTTTGGTCCACAAGTTGCTGTTGAATCAGCTGAATCACAAAATTTAATCTCCACAGTTGAAGGAGAGTGTAGTATTTCCTGTTCTTGCTACTGAAAGTTGTGTGTCTCTGTACACTGTTATAAAATCAAATCTTGGAAACAGTTTTGAATGAAGTGAAAAGGATATATTTGTTACTTTTCCAGGCAAAGGGAGACAAATCAGGCTTCTGCTTCAAGAAACTTTGTGTCTGAATCCCAGAGAATTTGATGAGGGGTGTTATAACAGTGGGTCAAAAGGGTCTCTGATAGTTAATTAGAGTGTGAGCAGGGCTTGCATTCCATTAATCTTGGGTCAAGTGGTCAGTCTCCTAGTCTTGATGAGATTCTCTGATTCCTTTCATTTTGTCTCAGGTGATTTTTTCACTGCTCCTCCCAGGATCAGCAACTGTTTGAATCCATCCTTTGGAATTCAGGGAAGGTCATGGAGGCTGGAGCCTTGCCAACAAGAAATGGGGGCGGGAAAGGCTCTATGCCTGGAAGCCCCAAAGGGCCTCACTTGGTTTCATTCTTCAATCTTTCTGACATCACCCCCATTAATAGTTTGTATTGAATCATTTTGCCTATTACCTTTTCTTGTGATTAATACAATTTGTAGGAAAATGTAGCCTGAATCTGTAGCAATGTGAAGAGAAAGATGACTAGTTAACAAAAAAGAGAAAGACGGGGAAAGAGAGTAGAGAGAAAGAATATAGTAAAGCAAGGCAGAAAACTCCTAGCCTCCATGCCAAGGGGTTGAGAATAAGACAGGTTTTAGTTCCAAAGAATAATGGAAGGCACATTATGGCCCCATAAAGCCAGCAAGAAGTTAAAGTTTTATTTACGATCAGAAATGCATTGTGTGTTGCAAGAAATGTCATGTCATAAATGTAAAGCAGAAAGATTAAAAGCAAATCCATATGTAGGGTATCAACACCCAGAATTATACAATTTATTCATTGATCAGGAATATTTAAATAAATGGTGATGGAAAGTCTACAAATTAACATTTTTATTGTATCTGTAGTTAAGGGTAACATCAGATGTTATCATTATTGTAATTAACGTAAATTTTGTTTTTGATTTTCAGGCAAAATCATAAAATTTTAGAAGTCAACTTAACCAGAAATACATAAGTAAAGGCAGTAGATATATCAAGAAGTTACAAATAAAATAAAATAATATTACTAAAATTATTGAAAGATCCATCCATATCCTGATACCTTCTCGGATGTTAAAGTTTTAAATGTTATGGTGCTATTCCTTAAAAATAAAATGTAATAAGATTAACCTTTATCTAGAAGAGACTGTCTTGTAAAGATCAAAGTTTTCAGTTGAATGTTGGGCTGCTTAGTCATAACTTTTGCTTATTGTGATGTGGAAAGCAAAATTGGGCAAAGGGATTTAAAACTCTATGGATTTTAATCTCTTTTTTTTTTTCTGTGAAACTAGATCTACAAACCTAATTAAATCTATGTCAAAATTTAGGTAGATTTTAAAGGTAAGTGAAAATGTTACCACATGAACTAACTACATCTGTGATGAGTATCTCAGGAATAATTATTTTAAAATACAGTGATTTGAATCCTCCAAACCAGCCAGCTAAATCCTGGATTTTAATGGAAGAAGAGGGTGCTCTAAACGTTGACACCATAAAGCTCCCTAGATGAGAACTTTAATTTACAAGTGAGATTAAATGGTTTGTGGCATTCAGGTATTCTAGTCAATAATAATTGGCTTTAACTGATACAAAAGTGCTGTGATTGGGACTATAGTTTCTATAAAACTAAAGAATCTCATAGAAGTAATCAGATGTTTGCAGCCACTTTACTGTGGAGGCATTTTCTGATTTGTATGTGGACAGGGAGTCAAGGATCTGAGCATAAAACCAAATATAGACAATGGAGGGAATGAGAGATCAGAAGAGTTTTGGGGGGGAAAAAAAAAATAGGAATCTTTTGGATGTTAGCAGTTTTTCCCTTAGGAAAGTTGCTGAATTCTGGCAAAAACGGAAACCTAGACTTAACTTAACAAAGTCCCTGATTTTATCACAGAGTTCAGAAACCACATTATCTGCCTAACAGAAGAGTCAGCCAAGTAAAGAGAAAGGTTATCATTTGAGTCCCCATGACCCAGTGGTTAAGGAACCACTTGCAATGCAGGAGACACAGGAATCATGGATTCAATCCCTGGGTCAAGAAGATTCCCTGGAGTAGGAAATGGCAACCCACTCCAGTGTTCTTGCTTAGAAAATGTCATGGACAGAGGAGCCTGGTGGACCACAGTCCCTAGGGTCACAAAGAGTCATACACAACTGAGTATGCATAACACACCATATATAAACAATGATTTCTATGTAATAAAACCACCAGGCTTGCCAAATGACAGAGGAATCTGATTTTTTTTTAATTAAGGGTATAAACAGACAATATAAAGAATTTCACAAAAGATCCAAACTTTGAAATTAGCACAAAATTGAAAGAAGCTTGCTCCTTGAGGGAGGGGGGGAGTAATGACAGTGTATTAAAAAACAGAGACACTATTTTGCCAACAAAGATCCATATAGTCAAAGCTATGATTTTTTCAGTAGTCATGTACGGATGTGAGAGTTGTGCCATAGAGAAGGCTAAGCACTGAAGAATTGATACTTTTGAACTGTGGAGCTGGAAAAGACTCTTGAGAGGCCCTTGGACAACAAGAAGCTCAAATCAGTTAATCCTAAAGGAAATCAGGCCTGAATATTCATTGGAAGGACTGATGCTAAAGCTGAAACTGCAATATTTTGGCCACCTAATGCAAAGAGTCGACTCACTGGAAAAGACCCTGATGCTGGAAAGATTGAGGGCGGGAGGAGAAGGAGATGGCAGAGGATGAAATGGTTGGATGGCATCACCGACTCAATGAATATGAGTTTGAGCAAACTCTGGGAGACAGTGAAGGACAGGGAAGCCTGGCATGCTGCAGTACCTGGGGTTGCAAAGAGTTGGACACAACTTAGCGACTGAACAACAATTAGGTTTGTAAGAGAATTGTGAGTAACATAATCATTGTATGTAGAAAAGGATAGAGAAAATAGAAGAAAAATGTAGAATTTTAGAAAATTGGAAGATTTATAACCTATAAATATATTTGCTAACTGGTTAATTGCTTAATGAATTGGAAGCTCAAGAATACTGAAGTGGGTAACCTATCCCTTTCCAGCAGACCTTTCTCACCCAGGAATTGAACTGGGGTCTCCTGCACTGCAGGCAGATTCTTTACCAACTGAGCTATCAGGGAAGCCCCGGAAACTACACATGTAGCTAACAGAAAGTTCTAGAAATTATAATTATAATATATAACATTGACATCCAATGAAAACAGTTTAAGAACACATTAGACATAACAGAAGATTTATTATTGCACTGTAAGACAGGCTATTAGAAAATGTAACATGTAACATTATGATGTGGGAATAAAAAGAGAGTCACATCTTAAAAAATGAGAGAGAGAGGGAGAGAGAGAGAGAAAGAGAGACAGAGAGAGACATCTGTAAAAGAGTGGAAAAGCCTAATATTCTTGGAATGTGAGAAGAGACAATGAAAAGTGCAGAAACACTATTCAATAACAACCAAGCATTTTTCAAAATGGGGGCAACTTATACAAATTCAAGAAGCATAATAAACACCTAGTGAATACCTGCAAAAAAGTACCACACCAGGCACAGCAGAATGAAAATGCTGAATACTAGAGACAAGGTGAATAAATAATGAAAGCAGTAAGAGTAAGGGTAAAAAATACCCATTTTCTTCAAGGGATAATTAATAATATTAATTGTTGTATTAGATTACAATATGTCAAGGACACACATTGTAATCTCTAGCATGATTCCAAGAGAACACTGTATAACCTATAGTTTAACAGAGAGATAAAAATTAAACAATAAAAGTTATAGTTGAAATAAAGAGCATAAAGGTGACAGATAATTCACCACAAGACGTTTCTCAATTCATATGTCTGTATGTATATATGCACTGACATATGCATATACATACATATATTTATCAGTTGTTATGCAAGATATAATTCAACTAAATACTACAAGTAATACAATGAGAATGTCAGATTGGACTTGTAAAAATGAAGTGAAAAGGAGATATAGTTCAAATATAAGGATACAGAAATATTGAAAGTAAATTGAGGGGAGAAGATAGCACATAAATACATTACCTAGTCTAAGCTCTCCCATCTCTTTGTATTTTGTTGTTCAGTCACTCAATTTCTCTGTACCCCATGGACTGCAGCACACCAGGCTTCCCTGTCCTTCACCATCTCCCAGAGTTTGCTCAAAATCATGTCCATTTAGTCGACGATGCTATCCAACCATCTCACTCTCTGCTGCCTGCTTCTTCTCCTGCCCTCAATCTTTCCCAGCATCAGGGTTTTTTCCAATAAGGCATCTCTTCGCATCAGGTGGCCAAAGTATTGGAGTTTCAACTTCAATATCAGTGAATATTGAGGGTCAATTTCCTTTAGGATTAACTGCTGTGGTCAGCTTGCTGTCCAAGGGACTCAAGAGTCTTCTGCTGAACCACAGATCAAAAGCATCTATTCTTCTGCACTCAGTTACCTTATGGCCCAACTCTCACGTCTGTACATCATTACTGGAAAAACCATAGCTTTGACTAGATGGACATTTGTTGGAAAAGTGATATCTCTGCCTTTTCATATGCTCTCTAGGTTTGTTATAGCTTTTTTTCCAAGGAGCAAGTGTCTTTTAATTTCATGGCTGCAGTCACCATCCACAGTGATTTTTGGAGTCCAGGAAAATAAAGTTTGTCACTGTTTCTATTTTTCCCCAACTATTTGCCATGAAGTGATGGGACCAGATGCCATGATCTTTATTTTTTGAATGTTGAGTTTTTAAGCCAACCTTTTCACTCTTCTCTTTCACCTCCCTCAAGAGGCTCTTTAGTTCCTCTTCATTTTCTCCTATTAGGGTGATGTCATCTGTGTATCTGAGGTTATTAATATTTCCCCTGGCATCTAGATTGCAGCCTGAGCTTCATTCAGCTTGGCATTTAGCATGATGTACTCTGCATATAAGTTAAATAAGCAGAGTGACAATATACAGCCTTGGTGTACTCCTTTCCCAATTTTGAACCAGTCCATTGTTCCATGTCTGGTTCTAACCTTTGCTTCTTGATCTGTATACAAGTTTTTCAGGAGGCAGATCTGGTGGTCTGGTATTCCCATCTCTTAAAGAATTTTCCAGTTTGTTGTGATCCACATACTCCCTGCATGACAAGACAATAAATCAAGAGAGAAGTTGTTGGGCAAGAAGTAATGATTTTATTTGGAAAGCTAGTAGACCAAGAAGATTTGTGAACTCTTGTCCCGAAGAACTATCTTCCCTGAGGTAGAATTCAGGCTTCTTTTATACTAAAAGGGGAGGGGCTATGGGAGCCATAGCAAATTTCTGGGTGCTGGAATCCCCTGTTCTTGCAAGTGTCCATGTAGGTCATTTCAATGTGTTCCTATAAACCTCCAGGAAGACAAATGTTATTCTCTGTTAAAAGTTTCATCTATTTAAAGATTAGAGCCCAAGAGTTAGGGTCATGCTCCCCCGTGCGCACACCCGAGTCCTTTGTTTCATACTTAGGACTCGGGTAGTTAGGCTCGGAGGAGAATTGTAGAAGGGGTCGGGTAGTTAGGCTCGGAGGAGAATTGTAGAAGGGGTCTGCATAATTTTTGGAGGTCTTGTTAGATAAACAAGACCAACATAAAAAAAAAAAAAAAAGATTAGAGCCTGGAGAATGGGTTCTCCTCTATTTTTCAGTCTCTAGACAACATTCTTTCCCAAAGGTCAGAGTCATCAGGATTAGGCACAGGCAACAGAGCGCAGAGGTTAGCACTAAAGGGACAGATCCAATATGGAGTCAGGTTTGTACTTTGTTATAAATATAAACAAAAACCCCCACAAAACCCAAAAAGCATTGTGGAACTTATATTAACTCAATATATCCTTGAGGAGTGCAGCCCTATGTGCAATGTTTGAGGCCTGATCATAGGCATTTACAAAGCCTATACCTGGCAGGCTCCACTGGGAGAGTTGCCCTACATATATCAGACTTGCAGTTCACATCTCAGGTCTGACTTGCAGTCAAGACTCAGCATCTCCTAGCCAGCCCTACTCTTGCACACCACTGCAACACGAACTGAGGTGTTTTCATGTAGAGGCTTCTTTACTTGGTGTCTTTGGAGGAAGCTTTCTTTGGGTGCCATTGCTTAGATGTCTTTACAGGATAGGGGTATACTAGAAGGTGCTTCTCTTCGTCACTCAGTAACCAATCTTTTCCCTTCATTATGAGTGCCTCCTTCCCCATCTCCCAGCCTTCTTTCAGGCCCATAAAACTGCAGAAGCCCTTTGTTTAGGGTTTCACCTACTGTGAGGCAACCTCATGTCTATGCTTATCCACCTGCACTATTCTGTGTGGGGGAATAGAACAGAAGAGGGAGGGAAGGACTCAATGCTTCCTCTGATTTAGCCTTTTTGCTTATATAGACAATAACAGAAAGCAGTTAAGGGCTTAAATTTTAATTTCATTTTGGCTTATTGTCTTAGTGGGATATTCTAACACCTGGCAGCCTGGTTCTCTTGAACATAGCTGAGTTTCTGACATACCTTAAAAAGAGGAATGCTAGAGATATTACAGAAATGCTATAATGATAAAAGAACCAATCCTCTAGGAAGGAATCACTATTATAAATCTGTAAGAATAATATACGTAAAGCAAAAGTTGACAGAACTCAAAAGATAGTGGTGCAGCCTAACACACTTTTCTTAATAGCTGATAGAACAAGCAGAAAAAAAGCATCAGTGAGAATACAGTGCATTTGAAGTACATAATTAACCAAGTGTACCTAACTTGTAAGTGGATCTCACTACAAATCAATTTTGAAAATGACTTGGCAGTAAGCACTACAGTTCAACAGCTCAATGTATGCATTTCCTGTGATCTCGTTACTCCACTCCTAGGAAAAATACTCTGTAGAAGATGTATATATTTTTTTCCACCAAAGACATGCACTAGAATGTTCACTTATTTCTAATAGCAAGAAATTGTAAACTATTCAATGGTCATTAAGAATAGAATGGATAAATGATTGCAATATATCTTTATGCAATTGATTGTTACTTGGCAAAGGAAATAAATTAACTTCAGCCACTCAACAGTTTGGATAACTTGAAAATATGCTGCTGAGGAAATAAAGCCAGATACTGAAGCACATATTTTGTATAATTATAAAGATAAAAACTGGAAGAATTAACCTCTGTTATAAGAATTACACATAGTTTTTATCCTTTAGCAGGAAATACTGAAAAGGCACCACAGAGATTGTGGTTGTTACTAGTAATGCTAGTTCTATTCCTGACCTGTGAGCCAGTTGTGAGTGAGGGAAAATGTTGATCTCTTGATAGGCACAATTATTTTGCATGGATGTTATACTTCAATAAGAAATTCAAAAATAAAAATGTTGAAGTTTTAGGTTCATAAGGATTTTAAAATAAACTATAATTTAAATTTATTTAAAATGAATTATTTTAAAATAAATCATGGAAGAAAACACGCTGTGTAGCGCTTCTTATCCATGTGAAGTCCATAGGATGGAGTTTTAATCTTTCAATGAAAGTCAATTAATTACTAGGTATAGGTGCCACAAATGACATGTCTACTGCTAGATACAAGGCACTCTTGACAATAAAAGCTGCTGTTAAAATCTCTATGTCTGCTGCACCCAGAAAGGTAATGCAGGTGCCACTGTTTCATCCAGCCCTCTCTTCCATGCCCATTTCAACTTGAAATAATGTACTCATTCTGTATCCCTTCATGTTCCCGAGTTCTGATTCAAAGTGCTGGTGGATGACTCAGAGCCCCACATCCTATCTTTGTGAGAATCTTGGACACTGAGTCAAGAGTTTCTGTGTAGACAGATTCACCGTGTATTATGCAGAGGAAACTGGCCCATAAATAGGAATTGAGACAGAAGGAGTATTAAATAATGAGGTTCAGAGTTTCCCTGGTGGCTCGGTGGTAAAGAGTCAGTCTGACAGTGCAGGAGACATGGGTTCAATCCCTGGTCTGGGAAGATCCCACATGCTACAGAGCAACTAAGCCCGTGGTCTTGGGGCCTGGAGGCTGCAACTAGTAAGTCCATGTGCTGAAACTACTGAAGCCTGTGGGCACTCGAGCCTGTGCTCTGCAATAGGAGAAGCCACCGCAGTGAGAAGCCCGTGCACAGCGACTGGAAAGTGGCCCAATTTGCTGCAACTAGAGAACAGCCTAAGCAGCAATGGAAACCCAGTACGGCCAAAAAATAATAATAATAATAGTAATAAACTAACTAAATATATAAATAATTTTGTTTTAAATGATGAGGTTTATATCCTACTGTATTTGTGTTAGATTTTTCAATTTCAGTTTGGTTATGTTGGGACTGTATTTTTCAGAATTCCCTTCTGAATACAGCAGTAGATTAGAGTTCACTTAAAATTGAGTAAGATTTAGGAGGCAAAAGGCAGCAGCAAAAAAATCTGCTTTATCAGTTAGATATGGTGAGACATCTTCAGAACACAAAGGCAATATCTGAAGAGTCAATAGCTCTCTATAGGCGTTTTCTCTGGCTTCTTTAGCAATAACCACTCTAGCTGGGTATTCTTAAGTATCAGATTTGCCAGCAACCTCAGGGGAATCCAGGTCAGTTGCATGAAGGTGGAAGGATATTATATTATCAACACAAACTAATATGTTGGCATTCATTGATAAAGAACTTCATCAAATTTTTTCTTATATGAAATATTTTCTGCTTAGGAATAAATAATAGTTAAAAAATACTTTAGGGGATTTTAAGCAGATTTTTTGGTCAGTGAAAATACCTTATAAAAAACTATAATTGTGCATGCATGTCATTATGCATTTGTCCAAGTCAATAGTAGAATATACAACATCAGGATTGAATTCTAATGTGAACAATGGACTTTGTGTGATAATGATATGTCAGTGTAGTCCCATCAGTTGTAACAAATATACCATTGTTGGGGGATATTGACACTTGGCGGGCGTGCATGTGTAAGGAGCAGGAGGTACATGAAAAAGCTCAGTATCTTCCTCTCAAATTGGCTGTGAAATAAAGACTCCTTTAAATAACAAAGTCAAAATTTACTTGGTTTTAGTAATCAATTTTCCTTCTAAGTCTAAGTAGTTTATAAAAAATAACTTCTGCTAAATATAATGAGTTCTTAACCTTTTAACCATTAAACATTTTTCAAACACTCATCTTAAAAAAGGAAAGAGCACATATGAATTATAATTCACATATTGCAAAATAATTTCTAAATTGATTTCATTTTGAGAAGAATCTTTCTAAACTAGCAAATAGCATTTAAAGTATTTAAAAACTTACAATGTATAAAGTATTAGAGGAGCATGATTATCTTCAGTTATGTCAATTACAAAATAGATCATATTAAAACATTCATTTCAGTTCAGTCACTCAGTCGTGTTTGACTCTTTGCTACCCCATGGACTGCAGAACACCAGGCTTCCCTGTCCATCACCAACTCCTGGAGCTTACTCAAACTCATGTCCATTGAGTTGGTGATGCCATTCAACCATCTCACCCTCTGTTATCCCCTCCTCCCCCCGCCTTCAATGTTTCCCAGCATCAGGGTCTTTTCTAATGAGTCAACTCTTTGCTTCACGTGGCCAAAATATTGGAGTTCAGCTTCAGCATCAGTCCTTCCAATAAATATTCAGGATTGATTTCCTTTAGGATTGACTGGCTTGATATCCTTGCAGTCCAAGGGACTCTCAAGAATCTTCTCCAACATAGCAGTTCAAAAGCGTCAATTCTTAAACTGATTCTATAAATAAATGTATCCCTTAAATTTTTGCAATGTTCCCTTTAGCATCTTTATAACTTTCTAAAAATGTGGTCATAGAATATGACATTTACCTGAGGGCAATGGTTCTATTCCATTTTATGGCTACAGTTTGGTGTCAGAAGGTGAATATGAGAATCATAAAGCATTTCTCACTTCGAAAAGGAAGGTCAAATTTATGATCCAATGTAAATCCTCAATCAATTGGAAATACCAAGAAATACAGTCCTTACATGTAGGCCATTTTTTTAAACCTAGATAAACAAGACTGTGGAAAGATCCAAACCTTTTGTGAGATTTATGTACTTTAAAATATAACTTCTGATTTTGGCAAAAATCACATATGAACAGTAACATATTTTCTGAATCTGTTTATTGGTTGTGTGCATATTGATATAATTAGTCATTCTTAATATTTGAAATTATTAAAGTATTATACTGCTTAGTTTTGGTATCCTCTTTTTTCACCCATATCTTCTACTTGGATATGTAGTGTGTCAGGAAAATGATGAATTATTTCTTGAAATATTATGAAATTGATTATATACTGTACTGCAGATTGAAATGGAGTTCCTCTTTGATATAATAAAACATTACTGACAAATAACCATTTATCATTTTTATTACTGATAAATAAACTGCTACATAACAGGGACAATGCATTGTAAGGCACTGGGAGAATTGCAAACTTGAATAACATATTGCCTTACCATATCTACCTCTCAGATAACCAGTCAAATATGTATAATTGCTATAACGTGTTTTACACATGCATTAAATAAAACTTATCTTTGACTCTCTAACTTAATATTAAAAGAAGAAATTGCATTGTTTTCTAAATTCACAGATCATTTAAAGAATATCCCAGTTTTGAAAAGTTGGAAACAAAATAAGGTAAAATTTGATAGTAAATATTTTCAAGTTGACTTTGTAATGTAGTACAAACTGAAGTAGGTGGAGAGACTTAAAATCTAAGAAATTCTTGGAATTGAGGCACAAACAGCAAACAAAATATACTCCCTATGGCTTCTAAACCTGGCCTGCTCTCCGAAACGCCAAAAGTACCATTTATTTCTTCCCTTTTTGCCTTATTGCACACTGTCCCCAGATGATGTTGTGTGTGGTATAAATTAGACAGACAGTTTATTGAATCTACTTTTAGTCCATCTTCTATAACACACAAGGCATCACTTTCAAGGTGTCACTTCAGAGGAATAAAGGCAGAGCAGAGCAATATTTTAAGTCTGACTGGGTGAAATATGGTTTGGGAAACAGCCAGTGCAATATTATTGGAATAGCTCAGCAAAATACACAGCACACTGGATGCAATTTTAACTAGGATTATTGAATCAGTTTCTTTATTTGCATAAAATAATGTGGAAAAGATACATATCACTCAGGAAAAAAAATTGGAGATTCAGCATAAATTTATTCCATTCAGTTTATGTTTTGCCCTCACTACCATCGTTATCTTCTAATTATAACACATGCGGATCTTTGAATTTTTGCTGCATCATGGACCCAAAAGAGAGACACATAATGGTGAAATTGGAATAATTTGTTCATCTGACATATTTGATGACTATTACAACTCAGGCTACATATGCTCTACATTTATAAGAAACCAATCTTACACTTATGCTTAGAAGAAATGGGATTGAAAAACTTGCATAGCTATCCCATAGCAGGTAACACTTCCATAGAGACAGAGATTATAGGAGGAATGAATAAACTACTAAATTCTCATAACAGTATCAGGATTTATAGAGTAGTGGCTCTAGTGTTCAAGATATTCAGACAAATAAAAGTGATTTTTAATGAACTTTGCAGCATTTTGAAATATACATCTACTTGTAACTTACTTAGATTTCCTTCAGAAAAAAAAAGAAGATAAATGTAAATAATATGAATCTAGGAAGAATAAGGTCAATGTCATAACAGTGTAAGGTATGCCTTTTTTTAGTCTATCTTTCTTAGCAACTAATTAGGCCTCCATCCAAAATCAGAAGTGTCTGTGTGGGAGTTGTAGAACCTAGCAACACGGAACTCTGGGGGAGCCTTGAACACCTGTAATTCTGCTGATCAGCAAGGAGACCTTGGTATGGGGTATGAAATCAGCAGGACACATAAGACCTGTGATCCCGCCCCCCCCCCCCCCCCACTCCCCTGTGCATGGTCAGAAAATGCCTGGAGAGTTCTGATTTGGGAAAAATCCACAAATGGGAAAGACTTTGTAAAAGTCCAACTTCCTAAGGGGGGATTGCAACATTGTGTTGGAGGGGGAAAGACCTGGATTTATTGGAGATGGCAAGAGAAACTTTGATGATGAGCATCTTCCCCAAGGCTGCATGGTGTGGGACTGAAGTAGCCAATGACAACCTCTCACACTGGGGAAGGGGATGGCAGTGAGTGAGTGTTCAGCATCCCAGCTGAGCAGGACCCAGTCTAGCCCTACTCTAGTAGCACTCAGAATACAGAGATGAGAGGGCCCTGTCTAGGAAGAGGGAGAAGATGGGGAAGGAGCAGGTAGAAACATCAAAGAGTTTCAAAGGGATGCATTTTCTGGTGACTTCACTCAGGACTTCAGCAGAAAGTCTGCACATGAGCCTCTGAGGGAACCTACCAAGAGAATCCCCTCACAAGGCTTGTGGGCATCCCTACCAGCTCAATGCTAAACCTATAGCTCCCCCAACTAGGAAACTGGCTCCTTGTGTATGGCCCAAAGTGCCAAAGTGAAAGTGAACTCCAATAAGTAGGCTGCTCTCAGAAAAACAAATTAGAGTCTGGGGGCAAGAGAGAAACCACAAACTCAAGCTGTAGAATGACTTTCTGGAAAAGAAAAATAATTTTCCAGCCGCTGGCTAGTGAGTTGTAGGAACCAAAAAGAGACATGTAAGCTTAAGATTTCTACCATAAGAAACAGTGAGAAGTGTGGAGCAGGTGTATCTATACAAAGTCAGATAAAACACCAGATGTAACAGGACAAACATAGTTCATCCCACCTGAAGGTAACTTGTAAAGATTTGAGGAGGTGTCTGCTACTGCATGCAAGAACATCAATGAAAAACAAGTAATATGAAGAATCAAGGGAACATATCATTACCAAAAGATAATAATAATCCTCCAATAACCTAACTCAAAGTCATGGCATTTTGAAATCTAGGTGATAAAGAATTCAAAATGCCTATTGTGAGAAACTCAACAAATTATAAGAAAATGCAGGAACATGAAAATATTAGAAATGTTAAAAAAAATAGGACTTAAAAAAAATAAAACTAAAATTCTTGAGTGAAATATTCAGTTTTTAAAAAAAAGAAAAATGCTATGGAGAATATCAATAGTAGAATAGATCAAATAGAACATACTTCGAAACTTTGAAATAACCCAATCAGAGGAGAACAAAGAAAAAGGAATGAAAAAGAATCAAGAAAGTCTATACAGTATATGGATCTCCATCAAATATTAAAATATTAAAACAATTGGGGTTCCAGAGATGAAAGGAAGAAGGGAGGAACCTAGAATTTCCCAAATATAGGGAGGTTACTTCGATGTCCAAGTTCATGAAGATAGCATCAGTTCAGCTCAGTTCAGTTGCTCAGTCATGTCTGAGTCTTTGCGACTCCGTGAATCACAGCACGCCAGGCCTCCCTGTCCATCACCAACTCCCGGAGTTTACTCAAACTCATGTCCATTGAGTCGGTGATGCCATCCAGCCATCTCATCCTTTTTCGTCCCCTTCTTCTCTTGCCCCCAATCCCTCCCAGCATCAGGGTCGTTTCCAATGAGTCAACTCTTTGTATGAGGTGGCCAAAGTATTGAAGTTTCAGCTTTAGCATCAGTCCTTCCAATGAACACCCAGGACTTAATCTCCTTCAGGATGGACTGGTTGGATCTCCTTGTAGTCCAAGGGACTCTCAAGAGTCTTCTCCAACACCACAGTTCAAAATCATATCACCTATTATTTCAATGAAAACAAAACAACAGCAATCTTTTCCAAGACACATTATAATAAAACTGTAAAAAATAAAAAACTGGGTTATCAGCAGATTTCTCAGCAGAAACCCTATAAGATAGGAAAGAATGGGCTGACATGTTTAAAGTGTTGAAAGAAAAAAGAAAAATAAAAACAAGTTACCAGACAGAAATACTCACTCTGGTAAAGTTATCCTTCAGATATAAAGGAGAAAAAAGACTGGAAAAAGAACAAACTAAGCTGAATATTAGCATAAATAACAAAGATAAGAGGAGAAATAAATGGAAAGTAACAGAAAGCTGTAGAAATTATCAGCAAAACTTAGACCTATTTTTGTAAAGACAAAATTAGCCAAAAGTTAGCTAGACTTACAAAGAAAAAACAAACAAACAAACAAAAACTCCTAAATGCAATCAGAAATGAAAGAGAAGACATTCAACTGATAGGACAGAAATGCATCAGGACATAAGAGACTGCTGTGAACAATTATATGCCAAGAAATTGGATAATCTGTAAGAAAATGAATAAATTCCTAGAAACATGCAGCTTAACAAGACTGAAACAGGAGTAAGTAGAAAGTCTGTATACATTATTAGTAAGGAGATTGAATCAGTTACCTAAAATCTCCCACATAAGAAAACAGGATCAAATGGCTTTATTCTACCACATAGGTAAAGAATTAATACCAACTCTCCTCAAATTCTTCTAAAAATAAAGAGAAGGGAATGCAGTTAAACTCATTTTATAAAGCCACCATTATCAATAATGATAATGGTACTATAAGAAAAGAAAACTTTAGGTCAACATTCCAGAAGAATATAGATGCAAAAATTCTCAGCAACATAGTAGCAAATTGAATCCAGCAATGCAGTAAAAGGGTTATATGGCATGATCAAATGGGAATTATACCTGAAATGCAAGAATGGTTAAACATATCCAATTAACAAACACGATAAGCTCCCTTAATAGAATGAAAGATAAAAGTCATTAGATCATCTAAATAGATGCTGAAGAAGCATTTGACAAAACACAGCATCTTTTCATGATGAATAGCCCTGACAAATTGAGTATACAAGGAACATATCTGAATACAATAAAGACCTTGTACAGCAAATGGATAGCTAATATACTCAACAGTAAAAGACTGAAAGATTTTCCTATAAGATCAGGCACAAGAGAAGTTTGCTCATTCTTACCCTCTTCATTCAATGTATACTGGAAGTCCTAGCGTGAGCAGTTAGGCAGGACAAAAGAATAAAACACATTCAAACTAGAAAGGAAGAAGTAAAATTGCCATTATTTACAGATGATATGATTTTATTTATTTATTTATTTTTGAGATATAAGAAAAATCCTAAAAACCACACTAGAAATCTTTTGGAAAAAATCAATGACTTCAGTAACCTTGAAGGATATAAAATCAACACATAGAAGTCAGTTGTATTTTTATACACTAAATACACCTGAAAAAGAAATTATCTCATTCATGATATAATTTAAGCAATAAAATATATATTAAAAAAAAATGAACCAAAGGGGTGAAAGTTCTGAACAATAAAGGCTGTAAGATTTTGATGAAAGAAATTGAAGAAAGCAAACAAAAAATAGAAATACATTCAGTGTTCACAGATTGGGAGTGTCAATATTCTTAAAGTACCCATACTGCCCATGCATCTACAGACTTGAAGAAATCCCTATAAAAATTCCAATAGCATTCTTCACAGAAATAGAAAAATAATAAAGATTTGTATGGAAATATAAAAGTTCCTGCATAACTAAAGCAATCTTTGCTTTTCAGGCAAGAATACTGAAATGGGTTGTCTTTTCCTTTTCCAGGGGATGTTCCTGACCCAGGAATCAAATCTGCATTTCTTACATTCTTTACCTGCTGATCCCTCAGGAAAGCAACCTTATAAAGAAGAACAAAACTAGAAGCATCATACTTCCTTATTTCAAAAAAATTACAAAGATATTGTAATCAAAACTAATAATGGTATACAAACAGACACACAGACCAATGGAACAGAATAGAGGGACCAGAAATAAATCACTAAACACGTAGTTAATATCTGATAAGGTATCCAAAAACACTCAAGGGAGAGAGAATAGTCTCTTCAACAACAATGCTGGGGAAAGTTGATAAATATATGCAAAAATATATAATTGGTACACTATCTTACACCACTCACAAAAATGAACTTAAAATGGATTAAAAACTTAAACATAAAGCTAAATATATATGAAAGAGGAGAGTAAAAACTGGCTTAAAACTCAGCATTCAAAAACTAAGATCATGGCATCTGGTCCTATATTTGGATGGCAAATAGAAGGGGAAAATCAGAAATGGTGACAGATTTTATTTTCCTGGACTCCAAAATCACTGCTGATAGTGACTGCAGCCATGAAATTAAAAGACACGTATGCCTTGGAAGGAAAACTATGACAAAACCAGACAGAGTATTAAAAATCAGAGACATCACTTTGCCATATAGTCAAAACTGCATTTTTTCCAGCAATCATGTATGGATGGGACAGTTAGGCCATAAATAAAACTTGCAATCAGTAGATACATAAGACTTGGGGATCTAATGCACTGTACAGCAGTTATAATCAACAAAACTGTGCTATAAACTCTCTATGTAATAGCCATGACATGGAAGCAATCTAAATGTCCATTGATAGAGGAGTGGATAAAGGAAATGTGGTTCATATGCACAATGGAATGTTACTCAGCCATTAAAAGGAACAAAGTTGGGTTATATGTAGAGACATGGATGGACCTAAAGACTGCCATACATGAAGAGAAAAAAATAAACAAGAAATATTGCATATTGCCACATATATGTAGAATCCAGAAAAAAAGTACAGATTAACTTATTTGCAAAGCAGAAATAGAAAAATAGACATAGAAAACCAACATATGAGTATCAAGGTGGAAAAAGAGGGTGGGACGAATTGGGAGATTGGGATTAATATGTATACGCTACTATGCATTGAATAGATAACTAGTGAAAGCCTGTTTATAGTGTAGGCAATGCTAGTTGATGCTCCATGGTGATCTAGATAGGTGGGAAATCCAGAAGGGAGGGGATGTGTTTATATTTATGATTGATTCACTTTGCTGCGCTGCAGAAACTAGCACAAGATTGTGAAAAAATTATATCCCAATAAAAAGCAAACAAAAAGCAACCTAAAAGTTGCTCAGAGACTAGATCTTGATTTTTCTCAGCACAAAAAATAAATAAGAATTATAAGACATTTCTTCTAAGGGATTCTTGCCAACAGTAGTAGATATAAAGATCATCTGAGTTAAATTCACCCTTTCCAGTCCATTTTAGTTCGCTGATTCCTAAAATGTCAACATTCACTCTTGCCGTCTCCTGTTTGACCATTTCCAATTTGCCTTTTCCAGTAGTCATGTATGCACATGAGAGTTGGACTATAAAGAAAGCTGAGTGCTGAAGAATTGATGCTTTTGAACTGTGGTGTTGAAGAAGACTCTTGAGAGTCTCTTGGAATGCAAGGAGATCCAACCAGTCCATCCTAAAGGATAAAGGAGATCAGTCCTGGGTGTTCATTGGAAGGACTGATGTTGAACCTGAAACTCCAATCCTTTGGCCACCTGATGCGAAGAGCTGACTCATTTGAAAAGACCCTGATGCTGGGAAAGATTGAGGGCAGAAGGAGATGGGGAAGACCAAAGATGAGATGGTTGGATGGCATCACCGACTCAATGGACATGAGTTTGAGTAAACTCTGGGAGTTGGTGATGGACAGGGAGGCCTGGCATGCTGTAGTCCATGGGGTCACAAAGAGTCAGACATGACTGAGTGACTGAACTGAACTGAACTATATGACATTATAGAGTGTTAGTTAATGTTATGGTGGTCATTATATTGCAATATGTAAGTGAATTAAATCAATATGTTACACACCTTAAACTTACAAAATATATGCCAATTGTAGCTCAATAAAATATAAGATTTCATATAGATTTTTAAATTAGGTAATACACAGGACTCTAAAGTCTGAACTGCTTTTGCTTAAGGACCAGAGGTCATAGGAGAAAAAGATGTATTTAGTAAAAGATATCATCAAATAAACTGATTTTCTTAAAAAACAAAACAAACAAACATACAAGACAACTAATACAACTCCCTAAATTTTCTAGCAAGGAATACAAAACCTTTTGGCTAATCTAAGGCAATGGAGAGAACAGACCTAGAGCAGAACTTGTCTGCTAACTCCAAGTTTCCTCAGGTCAACTGTATGAAAGGAAATAATCTTACTGCACAGAAGACTGAGATGAACTAGAAATGTTCAAAATCAGTACCAGAATTTTTTCTTCTCTGAACCATTAAAGGAAAAGGGGGTTCAATGGGAAGAATGAAGTTGCCAACCACGTGGGACTTTGTGTAGTTGTGTGGGTGATACAGGTCCAAATGATCAATCCCCTGACATTTAATTATGTCACAAGCAAACCTGTCTTCTTCTTTGTATGGATGAAGACAGGAAAACTGCTGCAGTTGTTCCTCAGAGAAAGTTAGGAACTATATTATTTTCTTCCATCTTTCAACCCCATTTTGCATTTCTTGAAGAGTCTGCTCAGGTACCAAGGATCAGAATGAAAGAATGAATCATCTATGCCTCTCACCTGCAAGTGAAGTCTGGTCGTTCTACTGTGAGATATAATTTTATAAATCAAGTCCTCTACTTTTTCTGAATAGTCTTTGTTCAAAATGATCTTAATGATGTTACTTCAAGGATAGTGTCTTGCAATTCGATTTGCTGCTTAAGACTTTTTTCAGTAAAAGCCATCAAGTTTTTCTTTTAACCCATCATGATTTTGCTATATTAATTTGATGTTTGATTTTTTAACATTCTTATGAATGCTTACAAATGACTTTGAAACAACATTGTGTTTCATCGGAAAATACAGTCTTTCTATTCATTCTCTGATTTTAGATGAATCATCACAGTCTTATGTAAACACTGATAGCTATTTTTTTGTTTGTTTGTTTCTTTTTTTAGTGGCCCAAATGGTAATATATCTTTCAATACCATTGATTGTGGGAATTGATTTATCCCCACACTAAATCTTAAATTATTAAAGAAATCTGAAAACAATTTTGAATAATGTAAAGAGAAATATAATCACTACATGGAATAGCATATGAGCAACTCTTTTGAAAGAGGACCTGTAACATACTTGAAGTTGGTAAAGTCAGAAAACAAAATTTATGTTTTGTTTGAAGTGATAAAATATGCAGAAGACACCATGCAGAAAGATAAAATACTCTTATGCAAAAGGAAAATGGCTTTAAATGGCATGTTGAGTATTGCAAGCTTTAATGACATATATTTGAAGTTTATTTGTTCTTATCTTATCATGGGAATACATCTTATCATGGGAAATGCATACTTGAGAAAAAAAGAAAATTAACTGACTTGTAGATAGACTTAGAATTAATTTTAGAATGAATGAGTGGAGTTGGGGCAGAAATCAGAGTCCAAGGCTGAGAGTAAAGACCTAGCTAAATAGAACAAGGTATTCAAGGGGCAACACAATCTCTAGTGAGAGTTCAAAGCAATGATAATCAATATAGCTTTAGAAATCAGTACAAAGTTATCACAGTCTGAGTTGTTCCACAATAGCAACATAATTTCCTTAACATTGTCTTCATAAAATGATTTGACCTTGAGACTTTTCTGGCACCCACATTTACATGGGTCTTTTTAGTTGGCTGCTGGAGACAATACCTGTTATATGATCCAGATAAAGACAGACCCAGAAGCCAGCACCTAAGCTCTCTGGAATTTGCCACTGTGGATCATTTTCCTTTTGCTCTGAATCCTCTGCTGTCATAAACATTGACTGTGAATATAACTAGAGTATACCCATTTGAGTTCTTCTAGAGATTCACTCAACTTGAAGATGTTGGTGGGATCTCTGAAACATCTTTAACATAAGAAGAATGTGATCCTAGAGTTCTTCCAATATATACTTTTTTGTCCTGAGTTGAATCCTCCCTGAAAAATTGATCTTAAAATAAACATTCAATCTTTTTTTTATAAAAGCCTTCAAATCATGTAAACCCTAAACACATGAAGAACTACAAAATTTACTGCTTAGATAAGAAAATATTAATATGACTGCAATGTCAAGCACAAGCAACAAGGGAAATGATAAAAGTTGGTCTACTCAGAATTAAAATTGTAATAAGTATGTACACGATGATTCTGAAATACCAAGTATGGTGAAATTGAATGGTAACATGGATTAGTCAAAGCCTCTGCTAATGTAAAGGAAAAAAGAAATATAGAATCCATTACTAAAATCTGTATTAATCAAAATTCAACTAGAAAAGAAAAACCAGAAGGAAGTGTATTTTAAGAGATTTATTGCAATAACATAGTTTGATTATGGAACTGTCCAAAACCCACAGGGCAGCTGTGAACTCTCAGACAAGAGCTAAATTTGCTGTCCTCCAGGGTCAACTTTTTCTTATTCAGGAAAATCTCAACTTTGTCTTTAAAGCATTTCAACTGATTGAATCAGGCCCACTCATTACTCAGGTGAATATTCCTTTCTTAAAATCAACTACACTTTATTCACAATAATAAAGTATTCACAGCAATATAGAGATTAGGGTTTGATTGTATCGCTGAAGACTATTGCTTAGTCAAGCTGACACATCAAAAGACCATTATAGGTATACACATTTTAGGGGCTTCCCTGGTGGCTGGGCGATAAAGAATCTGCCTGCAATGCAGGAGACCTGGGTTCAATCCTTGGGTCGGGAAGATCCTGGAGGAGGGCATGGCAACCCGCTCTAATACTCTAGCCTGGAGAATTCCATGTACAGAGGAACCTGGCAGACTGCAGTCCAGAGGGTCGCACAGAGACAGACGTGACTAATGCGGTTACATAGCTGCAGCAGCAGCGACATACATCTTAGCGGTCTATTCAATGATCTTTAAATGTGATAGGAATTAGCAAAATTTGACATATTTTTCATGTGTAGGTACTAATTTTAGAGATGACATTACATTTACAAGCTTACTTTAGCATTAAAATAATCTTTGAAACTTTAAAGAAACACTTCAAGTGATATTGTGATAAAAATGCCCTATTTCTGCTTACTTGCCAGGCAATGATGTTTCTACATATGAAAACTAATCATTTGAGAAAGGGAAGGGGCAAAAGGCAAACTAAGACACACACAGAGATAAGTAAATATTGCAGCCAAACATGCTACATACCATTGTGCTATTTACTCCCCGAACAAGGTACATTTTATGTTTTGATCCTGAAAATGCTGCTTTACCAAGTCAATACAGAGATTTAAAACCAAAGCCACAGAATGAAAATTTGAGTTGAATTTTTACATCAACCTGAAAGACATCCATTTTATGTAATTTTATGATTTAAAAATAAATAAAATTATTTTTCTGGTAGACAATTTGAGGCTTTAAAAGAAAATAGTAGTATTTCATTGTCAACAGAGAATTATGAAAATCGTACTTCAGAATGTTACTAAGTTAGTTACAGGAAAAAAAAAACAAATATGCTCTTTGAAAAAGCTCAAATTATTGGCAGTTTTTATCTATTAAAATAACACTTCGCTTTTGATTATAGGATTAAAAAAATAAACACATACCTAGATATCATAATGCCTTCAAAAGTAAAATAGTCTAAATAGATCTAAGCCTAAAGTAAAACATGAGTGTATCATATATATTTGCATTGTATATACACACATAGATATGTACATACATATATGTATTACATGTATTATACATGTGTATATGCACAGAAGTATATAATTAAGGAAGATTATCTTCAATATAAGAGTTGAAATATATTACTTGAAATACATTACTTTTACATTTCAAATTTAAATGCAGAGTGGAATTTCATGGAGTTATCGGAAAACCATCAGCCAAGTAGTTAATTGGTCAGTACAATAGAAGAAAAACTGAAATACTTGCATTATGAAGAACCATAAAAGAAGAATAAACATCAAAGTAGAGAATCATAGAAATACAAATGGAGTCTCAAGCAAAATGTCAAGATAGACAATAGTAACGTAATTCAGTTTACATAAAGGACATTTGTTTGCTTCAAACGTATTAATAATACATGACAATGATTTTATTACAGAGAAATAATAGAATAGTGATTTAAAAGGCCAAAATGTGTCCCTCCAAAGCAATTCCTGAACCTGAATACAAGCAAATGTTATCCCAACATTATAACCACTTTATATCAAGTTTATATACAACCATGGAGAAATAATTCACATAATTTTGAAAACTGTATTTTGATTGTGTGCCTTTAATGGAACATATTCTAAGGGCAATAAAAACCACAAAACAGTCTACTTAGTAGTCTTGTTGGGATGGTATTTATTTTGTAATGTTGAAACCAATTCATCTGTACTTTGTGAAAGATCAAATGAACAAATATATTGATAATGTTGGAAGCCATAATTTTTACTGAGAGAGAAAGAGAAAAGGATAAAGGAAACTGAAGTATTTTATCTACGCTGATAAATCAATAGAAATCTATTTATGATGTGCTCAAAAATTAGTGAGGTAAAGCCAAAAGGTAAGTAGGTTTGAAAACGGTCTTGCTAAGTTTTGACATTATAAGCATCAGAATAATGATTATGACGATGATGAGGAGGAGGAGGAGGAGAAAATGAAAATGTGTTTAATGAAAATTTTAATAAAAATCTGTCTACACTTTTACTCAATAAAAGAAGAAATGGGGAAGGAAAGTTCTTCTTTAATGAAGAATGTCAATTAACAAATACATGAGTAATAATAAATGAGAGAGCCTAATGTAAAAACTTGTTTAAATAAAGATCACTGACAGATATTAAAACCATGGGGCAAAAGATGCCTGGGGAAAAGTGATATGTCGGTCTTAAAGTTTTCCTCTCCATCTCTAAGGGTTGTCATGGCATAATAATTCCTGGAAATTTATTCTATGAAGTTGTTGAATAATTTAGAGATTGCCGGAGATAGCCTGAAATAAGAATGGATTCAATTCAACAGTTTACAATTGCCAGTTTCATTTGTGACACTTTTGAGTTAGTTCAATATGTATTGAATATTTGCTTACATTCCCACCATAGTACCTACACAGGAACATACAGATTAACCAGATGTGCATTTGGATTTTAGATGGCTCAGGTCTAAAGCAGAGTGCCCCACACTCCACAAACAAGCAGGGAGGAGAATTATGGAAGCACAGAGTTGAGTATCTTTTGTGAGCACAGGAAAAATCAGAGAGGCTCCTTTTAAAAATAAAGTTGAACTGGACTATGAAAAATTAGTGTTATGGGCTAGGTTAAGAGAATGAAATTACATGTACAGGAACTGAGGACATGACATGAGGAAAACAGGATCCTGTACTGTTAAAAAAATTAAATGCTTAATGTTAGTCTAATATATGCTATCCGCCAAATGGCAAGAACTGAGACTGCAGAGGAGATGCAAGAGACATGAGTTCAAGCCCTGGGTTGGGATGACCCCCTGGAGGAGGAAATGAAAACCCACTCCGGTATTCTTACCTGGGAAATACCATGAACAGAGGAGCCTAGAGGGCTGCAGTCCATGTGGTCACAAAAGAGTCAGACAGGACTTAGCAACTAAACAGGGAAGAGAGCTATGACTGTATAAAAAAGGCTTCAAAATTAGCCTAAAATATTTGCAGTGTATCCCTGTGTGTGTGTGTGTGTGGGTGTGGGTGTGTGTGAGACAGAGATCATTTTTAATCTCTAGGTCTGGGGGTCATATAACTGGATAAACTTTCTCTGATTCATGACATTATTTTATCATTGGCCCATGAGTAGTTTATTTGCATACGAGGAGCATGTATATATTGATACTTTTTGGCCTTTAACAATATACTGCCCACTCAACATGAAGAGGAAAATAAGGACAATAACTTCCCCCTGTGTGATTATAGAGTTTCCCTGGTGTCTCAGAGGGTAAAAGCATCTGTCTGCAATGTGGGAGGCCTGGGTTCAATCCCTTGGTCGGGAAGATTCCCTGGAGAAGGAAATGGCACCCCACTCCAGTATTCTTGCCTGGAGAATCCCATGGACGGAGGCGCCTGGTAGGCTACAGTACACATGGTCGCAAAGAGTTGGACATGACTGAGCTACTTCACTTTGTGTGATTATAACCTACTCACCCAAACTAGTTTTCTACACCCAAACTAGTCACTCTCTTAATCTTGCCTTTCACATTATCTTTGCTAAAATTTTAGTTTGGTCACATTTCAAGGCATATTATTGAGCCTACGATTTCAGATAATTTGATTTTATGAAAATAGTACCATATTGTATGTAGTTTGTGGGAATTTTAAATAGTTATATTTATTAATATAACTGTTATATTAATGGAGTGTTATATTAATGGAGTTAATCTATGCTACAGAACTAGATATAGATCATTTACTGTGACCACTCTATAATATTGCATTGTTTTAAAATTTCATACTTGATTTATCCATTTTCCTGCTGATGGGCTTATTTTTGTTTTCCCAAACAGTACTGCTATTAATACCCCTGGATATTATCCTAGAAATATTTGTATTTTTAAACTTTCGTATATATTTAGAAGTGAAATTCATGGATAGTAAAACTGTTAAAATATCAAATTATTTTTTAACATGTCTGTACAAAATGGCTATATACAATATCTGCAAAGTTCCAACAATGATTTTTGAAGCTATAATAAATGGCATACCTTCAAGCATATGGAATTATACTTCTTAAATTTTGCTATGTGAAAATATGTAAAATTGAATCTCATTCTGGTTTCAATTTACATTTTTCTGATTATATGATTGAATATCACATCAAATCTTCACTAACCATGTATATGACTTCTTCTGTATTTTCTAGAGTATTTTTTGTTTTCATTTTAATATTAGGTAATTTTTCTGTTTCAAGCTAGTTTTGTAGGAGTTCTTTTTATTTTGTTATTGATTGTATATGTTGCAAATATCTTCCTCTAGTTTTTAACTTAAGTTTTAAACTTTCTATAGAGTGGCTTTTGTTGTAGAGACTTTTTCTTTTTACATAGTCACATTTGTCAACATTTTGCTTTGTAAGTGGCACTTTTGGCTTTATTTATAAACACTCCATATTCTCAAACTCAAAGATAGAACTGATTAAAATTTATATTAAACTTTTAAAAGTACGACTTATTTACCTTGTTTTTCATATGGTTTGACATTGGCTAATGGCGTGAGAAGGGAATCAATTTAATATATTCCATATCAATAATTATTTTCCTGTTCTATTTAATCTTTTAAAACATCCATTTTTCTCACTAATCCTCCAAGCTAACACATCATATTTCAAAGAGTTATATTGTGTCTATTTGGTTTTCAAATATATTCTATGAGTAGAATCATTAAATTCTGTCCATTAATATATTCTAATTATGTACTATATCAATTACTGTGATTTTATAAGTCTTGATATCCTATAATGCAAACTCTCCTTTCTAGTCAAATGTATCTTGATTATTCTTAATTATCTTTCATAAAAATATTTGAATTATTTTATCAAGGGTTATAAAAGACCTATAGTTTTCATTTGAATTTCATTGAATCAAAACGTTTATGAAAAAATCATGTCTTTGCAATATTTATTTTTATATTCATAAATATAGAATTTCTCCCCATTTTGAATATTTTTTTATTTTCCACCAATGTTAAATAATTCTCTGCATAGAATAACTGAGATTTTTGTTATGTATATTTCAAAATAACTTATAGCATTTCAAATAGTATCATTTTTATGTTTATTTCAGAAGTATGCAATTGCGATTGATGTTTCTATATAAATCATATACTCAGTCATATTCCAAATTTTCCAATAATTTACATATTAACCTTATAAATAGCAAATATATTTTCTAGTATTTATATTTTATTTATCTTAATAATATCTACTGTAAAATTTTTGGCAAAAAATAACATTTTAATTTTCTACTAAAAAGCATATTTGCTTTTAAAAATGTACAGAATGGATTCTTCAATATAATATGAAAAAGAAGTGATAATATAGTCATCCTCAACTCTTGCTCATTTTAATAAGGATGTATATGATCATGTCAGACTTAAAATGATATCACACTAAACATTGCCCTTCATTCCAGCTTTACTAAGATGGTTGCCATATAAATACAATGAATTTGTATTACATTTATATTGAATATATATTTTATAAATAATGAATTATATGACATTTTGTCAAATGATCATTAGAATTATAAAATTATTTTCTTCCATAATCTCTTTAGGTTCTGAATTTCATTGTAAATAATTTAAATAATAATCCAACCTTCCTGAGGTAAACCTAAGTTAGACGTTGTGTGCTTGTTTTTTTATACAATATTGAAATTCATTTGCTACAATGTCAAAAAATTTTTATGATTTAAATGACCTTGTATTATTTCTGCTTATCATAATTATTTGCTAGTTTGATAACAAGAGTGTGCTCAACATATGAAAATGATATATCTATCCAATTATTTAAGACTTCTGTAATTCCTTTCTCCAATGTTTTACAGTCTTTAGTACAAGGATTGTGGACATACTGTGCTAGATAAATCTTTAAGTATTTCATATTGCTGACTCTATATTAAACAGCATTTTTCAATTTCAAGTTTATTGTTAAGATATAGGAAGTAAGCTTTTTAAAATTTAACTTTTTAAAAAACTTTTGAATATTGACACTGATATTTAAATTGCAAACTTGACAGCAATAGCTTTTTGTGATAGATTCTTTAGAATGACTTTGAACATAATCACATCATCTACAATTACTATCTGTACATCTTTTTTCAATCTAAAGTTGAATATAAGGGAGCATATATATATGCATATTTTTTTTTAATCTCAGAATAAAATCATTAAGTATTTCACCAGTAGGTATTCTTCTAGCTACAAGATTTTTATTGAGAGCTTTTACCTTTTTGAAGAAGTTACCTTCCATTCTTATTATATTGAAAGGCTATTATTTTGTGAAAAAAAAAGTTAAATTTTTTTTTGCACTATTCACAAATCTTTTGAGACATTTTTCTTTTATTCTGTAGTTATCATGAATTGTATTGACAGATTTGCAAATATTGAAAAAGTCTTATGTGTTGTTTATATATTGCTGGATTTACTTGGTAATATTTATCTGTAATGTTTGCATCTATGTTCATTTTTTTAATTTTTCTTAGAGTATTTTGATTTGTCTTTGGTAGTATGGTAATAAGAGCTTTATCAAAATGAGTTAGAAAATGCTTCCTTTCCCTCTAAATTGTATGTATAGGAAATGCATGTTATGTGCTTTGAAGACAGAGTTCTATTCAGATTTCTCATTCTGTTTGGTCATTTTTGGTTGTTTGTGTCTTTCAGGGAATTTTTCTCCTAATATAAGTTGTCAAATTTACTGAAATAAGCTTGTTCATAATATTATTTTATGATCCTTTTAGAGTGTATCAGTTTGTTCTGACATTTTCACTCTCATTATTGGTATGATTTATTTCTCTTTTCTCTCTTTTTATGGTGGTCAGACTTGTTAAAAATCTATCATTTTATTGACTTTATTTCAAAAAATAACTTAAGGTCATTTATTTTTATTCCTTTAGGTATACAATTTCTATGTCACTTATTAATGTTGTTATCCTAATTTTTTTTCAAAAAATCTTTGAATATAATTTGCTCTTTTTTTATTTTCTAAATGAGATGCTACAATTATTGATAGACATCTTTTCTCTCCTAGCATGGAAATTTAAAGCTATACATTTTCTATAGGCAATATTAGCTGTATTAGAGTAGGAAATGGCCACCCACTCCAATATTCTTGCCTGGAAAATTCCATGGACCAAGGAGCCTGGTGGGCTACAGTCCATGGGATTGCAAAGAGTTCAACATAACTGAGCACAAACACATATTTATCTGTATCCCACAAATTTTGATATGTTTTTATCTTCATTCAGTTCAATATATACACACTACTATATGTAAAATAGATAACTAGAAAGGACCTATTGTATAGCACAGGGAACTCTACTCAATACTCTGTAATGACCTATAGGAAAAGAATCTAAAAAAGAGTGAATTCATGTATATGTATAACTGATTCACTTCACTGTACAGCAGAAATTTGTTAGCTGTACAAACACAACATTGTAAATCAACTATACTCCAATAAAATGTTTTTCCCATTTTTCTTTGGTTTTATTTTTAATTTTATATTGGAACATAGTTGAATAGCAATGTTTTGTTACTTTTGGGTATACAGTGACACAAATTCAGTTATCCATACACATGTGTATTTCTTTTTCAAATACTTTATCCATTTAAGTTATTACAGAATATTATGCAGTGTTCCTTGGGTTGTACAATAGATCCTTTTCGTTTCTCTATTTTAAATATACCAGAGTGTACATGTCAGTCCCAAATTTTCACTATGAATTTCCTTTGTCCCATGAGGAGTGTGCTATTTAATATCTAAATATAGAAGAATTTTCCAGGTTAGTTTATGCTACTGATTTTTAAGCTAATTCCACTGTGATCAGAGAGTATCCTCTGTATTATTTTAAGTTGTTCATACTTGTATTATGGATTTCCCTGGGGGTTCAGCAGTAAAAAATCCACTTGCCAGTACAGGAGACTAAGGAGATATAGGTTGGGTCAGGAAGATCCCATGGAGTAGGAAATGGCAACCTCACTTGTGTTATGGCCTAACATACAGTGTATGAGACTGAATATACCATGTGCTTTAAAAAGAATGTATACTCTGCTGCTTTATGTAGAATGCTAGTCAGATGTCTATTAGTTCAATTCAAATCATAGTATGTGTGTGCACACATTCAGTCACATCCTACTCTTTGTGGCCCCATGGACTGTAGAACGCCAGGCTCCTCTGCCCATGGTATTTTCCAGGTAAGAATACTGGAGTGGGTTGCCATTTCCTCCTCCAGGAGATCTTCCCGACCTAGGGATTGAAACTGCATCTTTTGAATCTCTTGCTTTGGCAAATGGAAACTTTATTAGCTGAGCCACCTGGGACAGAGCTGTTAATTAAATATTCTGTACACATTGATTTTCTAACTGCTCATTCTGTCAGTTAACTAGAAGAGTATTGAAATACTCTACCACAATTGCCAATTTATCTATTTCTGTTTTAGAATTGTTGATCTTTCTTTCATATATTTTGGACTCTGTTATTGAATACAACATTACTAGGGTTGCCATTTCTTCTTATAGAACTAATACCTTTATCAGTATTATTTTTTTATCTCTGTCAATATTTATTTTTTCAGAATACACATTATCTGATGCCACTATAGTCACTTCATCTTGTGTTTGGCCCTTCTGTGATAAATATGTTCTTTGTTATATTTTTAAAAAACTTTACCTTTATATGTAAAGTGGATTTTCTATAAACATCATGGGTGAATGAATAACTGTCTCATTTATTCAGGGTGGCAAATTTTTTTCTTTTATTTTTTTTCCTTTTGGACATTTTACATTTACTATAGCATTCAGTGCATCTTTATTTGAATCAAACATATTTTTTGGCTTTCACATATCCCAAACATTTTAAAATTCTATTCTCTTATTTTACAAATTAGCTAATCCTATGATTCTGTTTCATCTCCTCTATTAACTAGTAACTGTATTTTAATATTCATTGTCTTTTCCTAGGGTATATATTATTTGCTTTTAACTTGTCTACCACAGATGGTATTACATCTCTTCATCTCATATAAAACTTTAAGAGCAATACAGTTTCACATATTTCTTGATTTCTAATTTTTACTTTAAGCAATCATTTTCGTGTTTTGGAAGCTCTTTTCCACTAAATTCACATTTTTCCTGAACTGTGACACAAACCTCTCTCTCTGCACTTTTGATCTCTATCTCCTAAATTCAGTGAGGACTTGTGCCTTATTTTTATTTAACAGCCCTGAATCTTTAGTCTAGATATTTCACTGTCTTTTTCTAAATTCTAAAAATTCTAAAAATTGTCCATTTCATGTATCAGATCCAGATTTTAATTATTTGTGATGAAAGGGTAAATCCATCCCCTGTTCCCAAGATGAACAGAAGTGAAATTTCATGTTGGTTGTTTTAAACTACAGTGATAAATATGGCAGAATATTAGGAGGTAAATTGTAAATACACAATGATTAACAATGAATTTATGGAAGTAATGTGATTCTTAAATTCCTAATGAAAAAGGTATTATTAAACAGTGCTTTGTGTCTTATGTTCCAGGCATTGTGACTTACATTGAAACAGCTTTTCATGACATTCTTCAAAAAGGAGGAAGACATCTGGTATGAGAAACCAGAAAAGAATGCTCTTGGGAATCACTGTAGACACTCATCCAGGTCCTAGCTCTCCACTGAGGAAACTTCAAATTCAGCTTACCATACAAAAAAGACAGTCTTAGTCATCTGCAAAACAGCAGAATGTGTCTTCAACTGCTGCAAAAGAAAATACATCTTACTTACAAAAAAAAATAAATAAAAGCAAATATGCCTTTAAATGCTATACTTGGAGGGCAAAAACAAAATTTTGTGTGCACCAGAAACCAGGAGAAAGAAACAGAAGCCCTACAAGAGAATGAGCCAGACTTGCCTGTGAGTGTCTGGGAGTCTCCAGCAGAGGCATGGATCAGCAGTGGCTGCCTTGTGGCCAGGGGCGCTGACAGCAGCAGTCTGGGCAGTCTGGGCAGGCTCCTCCAACAGGAGGTCCTCCACCATTACCCCTACCATAGTTGAGTCTCAGGCCAAACTACAGAGAAGGAACACAGGTCCACCCATCAATAGATAATTGGGTTAAAGATTTACTGAGCATGGCCTTACCTCCCCGAGTAAGACCCAGTTTTCTCCACAGACAATTCTTCCATCAGGAAGTTTATACAAGCCTCTTATCCTCATCCATCAGAGGGCAGAAAGAATGAGAACCACAATCACAGAAAACTAACCAAAAGAATCACACAGATCACAGCTTTGTGTAATTCAATAAAACTATGAGCCATGCCATGCAGGGCCACCCAAGATGGCCAGCCATGGTGGAGAGTTCTGACAAAATGTGCTGCATTGGAGAAAGGAATGTAAACCAGTTCAGCATTCTTGACTTGCAAACCCCATGAAAAGTATGAAAAGCCAAAAAGATATGACACTGAAAGATAACCCCCCCACCCCTTATTGGTAGTTGTCCAATATGCTACTGAAGAAGAGCAGAGAAATCGCTCCAGAAGGAAGAGTTTGAGCCAAAGTAGAAATGATGCCCAGTTGTGGATGTGCCTGGTGGTGAAAGCAAAGTTTGATGCTGTAAAGAACAGTATTGCTTAGGAATCTAGATGTTTAGGCCCATGAATCAAGGTAAACTGGAAGTGGTCTAACAGGAGATGATAAGAGTGAACATAGATATTTTAGGAAACAATGAACTAAAATGTATGGGTACAGGCAAACTTAATTCAGAAGGCCATATCTACTACTGTGGGAAAGAATACCTTAGAAGAAGTGGAGTAGCCCTCATAGTCAAGAAAAGAGTCCAAAATGCAGAACTTGGTGCAGTCTCAAAAATGACAGAATAATCTTGGTTCGTTTCCAAGGCAAATGTCAATATCAGAGTAATTCAAGTCTATCCCCCAAAAACTGATGCTGAGAAGCTGAAGTTGATGGTTCTGTGAAGACCTACTAGACCTTCTGGAACTAACACCAACACAAGATGTCCTTTTCATCATAGTGGACTGGAATGCAAAAGTAGAAAGTCAAAAGAGACCTGGAGTAACAAGCAAGTCTGGCCTTGGAGTACAAAATATAGCAGGACAAAGACTAACAGAGTTTTGCCAAGAAAACACCTGGTCATAATAAACGTCCTCTCCAACAAGTCAAGACAACTTTACACATGGACATCACCAGATGATCATTTCCAAAATCCACTTGATTATATTTTTTGCAGCTGAAGATGAGGAAGCTCAATGCAGTCAACAAAAACAAAACCAGCAGCTGACAGTGGCTCATATCATGAACTCCTTTTAGCAAAATTCAGACTTAAATTGAAGAAAGTAGGGAAAACCAGTAGTCAATTCAGGTATAACCTAATTTAAAACCCTTATGATTATACAGTGGAAGTGACAAAAAGATTCAAGAGATTAGATCTGATAGACAGAGTGCCTGAAAAACTACAGATGGAGATTTGAAACATCATACAGGAGATGGTGATAAAAAATCATCACCAAGAAAAAGAAATACATAAAGGCAAAATGGTTGTCTTAGGATGCCTTACAAATAACTAGAAAAGAAGAGAAAGGCAAATGAAAAAAGGAAAAATATATCCATCTGAATGTAAAGTTCTAGACATGAGCAAGGAGAGATAAGAAAGCCTTCTTCAGTGAACAATACTAAGAAATAGAAGACAATAGAATAAGAAAGACTAGAGTTTTCTTCAAAAAAAATTAGAGATGCCAAAGGAATATTACATGCAAAGAAGGGCACAATAAAGGACAGAAATGGCATGGATCTAACAGGAGTAGAAGATATTAAAAAGGCGTGACAAGGATATACAGAAGAACTGTGCCCCTCCCCCCAAAAAAAAGGTTTTAATAAACCTGATAACCATTGATGGTGTGATCACTAACCTAGAGCCAGACATCCTGGAGTGTGAAATCAAGTGAGCCTTAAGAAGCATCACTATGAACAAAGCTAGTGAAGATGATGGGACTCCAGCTGAACTATTCCAAATCCTAAAAGATGATTCTATAAAAGTGCTGTACTGAATAGGCCAGTGTATTTGGAAGACTCGGCAGTGGCCACAAGAATGGGAAAGGTGAGTTTTCATTCCAATCCCAAAGAAAGGCAATGCCAGAGAGTATTCAAACAATTGAACAAATGCACCCATTTCACATGCTAGCGAGTTGATACTCAAAATTCTTCAAGTTAGGCTTCAACAGTACATGAACTGAGAACTTCCAGATGTACAAGCTGGATTTAGAAAAGACAGAGGAATTAGAGGTCAAATTACCAACATCTGTTGGATCAAAAAAAAAAAAGAGAATTCCATGAAAACATCTACTTCTGCTTCATTGACTACACTAAAGCCTTTAACTTCATGAATTACTACAAACTGTGGAAAATTCTTAATGAGTTTGGAATAGCAGACCACTTTACCTGTCTCCTGAGGAATCTGTATACAGGTCAAGAAGCAGCAGTTGGAACTGGGCATGGAAAAACAGATTGGTTCAAAATTGGGAAAGAAGTATGGTAAGGCTGTATATTGTCACCCTGGTTATTTAACTTATATGAAGAGTACATTATGTGAAATGCCAGGCTGAATGAAGCTCACGCTGAAGTCATGATTGCCAGGAGAAATATCAGTAACCTCATTTATAGAGATGAAACCACCCTAATGGCAGAAGACAAAGAAGAACTAACTAGCCTCTTGATGAAGGTGAAAGAGGAGAGTGCAAAAGGTAGCTTAAAACTAAACATTCAAAAAACTGAGATCATGGCATCTGGTCCCATTACTTCATGTTTAATTGATGGGGAAAAATTTTGAAACAATGACAGACTTAATTTCCTTAGGCTCCAAAATCACTGTGGATGTGACTGCAGCAATGAAATTAAAAGACACTTGCTCCTTGGAAGAAAAGCTATGAAAAATCTAGACAGTGTATTAAAAAGCAGAGTCACTGTTTTGGCAGCAAAGTTCCATATAGCCAAAGCTATGGTTTTTCCAGTAGTCATGTACCAATGTGAGAGTTGGACCATAAAGAAGGTTGAGCACTGAAGAATTTATGCTTTTGAACTGTAGTGATGGGGAAGAATTTTGAGAGTCCCTTGGACAGCAAGGAGATCAAACCAGTCAATCTTAAGGGAAATCAGTCCTGAACACTCATTGAAGGACTGCTGTTGAGGCTCCAATGCTTTGGCCACCTGATATGAAGAGCTGATTTCATTGGAAAAGGCACCAATTCTTGGAAACTTGAAGGCATGGGAAGGAGAAAACAGGATGAGATGGTTGGATTGCATCAACGACTGAACGGACATAAGTTTAAGCAAACTCTGCGAAATAGTGAAGGACTGGAAGACTGGCGTGTTGCCATCCATGGGGTCACAAAGAGTCAGATATGACTGAGCAACTGAACAACTACAAATACTAGTCTACTTAAGTACTGTTCATATATATCACTAGAGTATGAGTTCTATAAAGGCCAATTATTTTTGGTTAATTGTAACTGCTATGAATAATCAGTACATATATAAATGTCTAACATATAGTATGCACTCAATATCTATATTAATTGTCTGACAGTAAAAATTTAGGAGCAATATAACATGGCTTAACCTGGCCTTAATTGCAAAATTAGTTGAAAGCAATTCTTGCTTCATGATCTGTGTATCTGATATATAAGTACACTCATAAATATGTTTATGTTATGTATGTACCTTTTAAGCAATCATGACTTTATAATGGGATCAGTCACAGAATTTTTGCTTCATGGGTGATCACATATAAACACACAATATTCACATCATATATGTCAGTAGTCTTTGTTTAATTTTTTTTCAACCTTCAACATATAAAAATGAAGTTCTCTATTGTTGGAAAATTGCTGTTACCAGTTTGTAACATTACACGTGATGAAATGTGAAAGGCAGTTTTCATTCTGTGCTTTTCTCCTGTATTCCAGGGGGAAAAAAAAGGAACAATCTAGAGCTACTAACAAACTAAATTCAAGGATCAATCTTGTTCAATTCATCTTTTTAGTAGTGTGGAATGATGCTTCCTGCTACATCTTTCGTATGAAAAAGATAACAGAAAAGAAAATTGAACAAGACAACTCCCCGTTTGTGGAAATTATTAATAAGGAAAATGTTGCATATAAAAATTTTCATTTTTATTATAAATTTGAGTCTGAATCTCTAATGCTAATTTCCTTTTTCATCTCTGAGATGAACTCAAAAATTTTTACAAATTAATTCCTATTGCCAATGGTCATTACCCTAAATACTTCATAAAATGATTCCATTAATGTAATATAAAATGAAAAGGATATTCTATTTGGTATATATATATATATATATATATATATATATATATACACTTATTGGTATCAAGAGAAAAAGGAGCAAACCAAATCAACAATACTGGGCATCTATAGTGAAGTAAGTAAAATCTATACTTATATTTTTCTTAATCTGTTTATTTTATCTGGGAGAATTTTATAAAAGTGAAAGAGATTCAGTAAAATTTATAAATGCATTAACATTATAATATAGTGGGCTTCCCTTGTGGCTCAGACAGTAAAAAAAAATCTGCCTGCAATGCAGGAGACCCAGGTTCAGTTCCTGGGTTGGGAAGATCCCTGGAGCAGGGAATGGCTGCCCTCTCCAGCATTCTTGGAGAATTCCATGGACAGCAGAGTCTGGCAGGCTACAGTCCATGGGGTCAAAAAGTGTCTGACTGGGCTAAGCAACTGACATTTTCACTTTCACATGATAATATAGTAAGGGAACATTGATAAATTTGTTGTATTTTATCAAGACTGCTTATGAATTCAATATTTGAAGCAAATTATACTATAAGGGACAAATTTGAAAGTTAAAAAAATGCATTTGTCTCAGTAATTTCAGATTTAGCAAACTTAATTTCTTAAAAATAAAATGGGGATGAAATACTTTTCTATTGACTACATTTATAGATTCTTTTGATTATGAAACTAGATTATATTCATGAAAGTGATTTGGTGGTTTTGGAAAAATACACATATGGTACTTAAGGTATTACTGATAAAGTCTATAGGAAAAAGTATAGAACCTCTAACATAAATGTTTTTTTATAAAAGGAAAAACATTTTAAAATAATTGAAATTGCTTTCATATTTTACTCGGCTTTTGTAATTTTATTTAATTCCTCTTGGTACTTATCTATACTTTACTAATTTTCAAAGTTCTTCCTTTTTTAGCAATGAATATCAGAATATTATTTTCAGTAATCTTGGAAAAATGGTTTTCTGTAATGTATATCTTTCTAGAAATGCATAAAAAAATAGTTACCCCGAGTTTTCCATAAAAGTGACATAACTAGACTTGCACATAAAATTAACCACACTGTTTGAAGACCCCAATGCATTTTACCAAGTTTCACAAAATGTTATCATTAATCTAGCAATGATGTTTAAAAATATTTAGTTCAGTTCAGTTGCTCACTCATATCTGACTCTTTGAGACATCATGGACTGCAGAATACCAGGCTTCCTTGTCCATCACCAACTCCTGGAGCTTGCTCAAACTCATGTCAATCGAGTCAGTGATGCAATCCAACCATCTCATCCTCTGTTGTCCCCTTCTCCTCCTGCCTTCAATCTTTCTCAGCATCAGGGTCTTTCCCAATGAGTCAGTTCTTTGCATCAGGTGGCCAAAGTATTGGAGTTTCAGCCTCAGCATCAGTTCTTCCAATGAATGTTCAAGTCTGATTTCCTTTGGGATTGACTGGTTTGATCTCCTTGAAGACCAAGGGACTCTCAAGAGTCTTCTCCAACACCACAGTTCAAAAGTATAAATTCTGGAGAAGGGAATGGCAACCCACTCCAGTATTCTTGCCTGGGAAATTCCATGGACGGAGAGGCCTGGTGGGCTGCAGTCCATGGGGTCGCAAAGAGTTGGACACAACTGAGCAACTAACACACACACAAGGTACAATTTTCATTTTATTATGAATTTGTCAGTGCCCAATACCTTTGTAAAACAAGAACTAGTAGAAAAATGAAATAAAAATTAAAATAAACAACAACAACAAAAAAAAGTATAAATTCTTCGGCACTCAGCTTTCTTTACAGTCCAACTCTTACATCCATACATAACTACTGGAAAAACCATAACTTTGACTAGACAGTCCTTTGTTGGCAAAGTAATGTCTCTGCTTTTTAATATGCTGTCTAGGTGTGTCATATTTTTTCTTCCAAGGAGCAAGTATCTTTTAATTTCATGGCTGCCATCACCATTTGCAGTGATTTTGGAACCCAAAAATAAATGTCTGTCATTGTTTGTTTCCACTGATTCGTCATGTATTTGCCATGAAGTGATGGGACCAGATGCCATGATCTTAGTTTTTGAATGTTGAGTTTTAAGCTTTTTCACTCTCCTCTTTCACTTTCATCAAGAGGCTCTTTAGTTCTCCTTCGCTTTCTGCCATAAGGGGGATGTCATCTGCATATCTGAGGTTACTGATATTTCTCCCAGCAATCTGGATTCCAGCTTGTATTTCATCCAGCCTGGCATTTTGCATGATGTACCCAGAATAAATATTCTTATATAGGCAAAAGCTAATCAATATTTTTGATATTGAGAGAGCAAATATGGAGGACAATACATGAGGTTATTATTTTTTAATTTATTGAAGTGAAACATACATACTCAAATACATAAATCATAACTCTACAACACAGTGCATTTTGATGAAGTGAACACATCCATGTGATGAACTCTTAGATCATGAAAGAGAGCACTGTCAGTATTCCAGCCCCATCACCGGCAGCTACCCTGTCATCTCTGTGTAAAGCTGACCACTGCTCTCTGCTGTCCAGAGTAATATATTACCTTTGCCTATCAGAAGCAGCGCATAAGAAAATATACAGCCATGGCCCTTTAATGTCTGGCTTCTTCTGTTTAACATGTTCATGAGCTTCATCTGTGGTTGTTTACAGTGTGGATTTCTAAGTCTTCAATGTTATCTAATATCATTTTGCATTAATTTATCATAGTTTGATTATCCATTCAACTCTTGACACATATTTGAATCAATGTAATTGTTTAATGTTATGAATAATGCTGCAGTGAAGATCTTTAGTATGTCATCTGAGAATGTGTATACACATTTCTATTGGCTTTGTATTACCAAACTATTTCTTAGGGTCTGGTGATCAAGTTATTTGCTCACAAAATCTTTGTAAACTATTATCAGACTGAGGCCATTTTCAATTAGATGCTCTTTTTGTCATCTTCAAATCACACAGAGAACATGGATGAATTCTCAAAACCTGTTTAAGGTATCTCATGACTGTGCATTATGAGTGGGAGAGGTTGTTGTATTATTTTTCCTTCTCTTCCCAGTTCCAAGTTTGAAAAAATAGTTTCCTTGAAGCTGTGTTCTGTAGTGAGTTTATTTTCCAATTACCCCCTATGATAAAGGTATAACTCCATGAGCATCTAGATTTATAATGATTTTAGTATTACATTTCTATTTAGTTTGATCCTGTTCTTTATCACCCACTCTCTGCATTTCAGGAGAACATGAAATTGTGTTTTCCAAGTTTCAGTGGAAACTGTGTATGCCAAAGTTCACTTTGATGTTGGCATACTCTAGGGTTAACCCCTGTTTTGAAAGATGCTTTTTGGTGTGTGTGTGTGTGTGTATATGTATATATCTCATGACTCTCTCTGAGAATGTGCCGTACACCCTGATTTGGAAATCAGGGATTTTTATGGGGCTCCCTTATCCTCAAGCGGCAACCATCATTTCTTCAGAAAGGCAACTCTGACAGCTCTTTTACACTGTCCTTACTCCCTCACTCTTTCTAGCTCTTGATACTACTTTATTTTCTTCACACACATATTTCTTATTTCTTTTTTCCTTCCTCTCTTTTCCTTTTCTTTCTTTCTTTTTCTTGCCCAATGCTTTTTTTTTTCATTCTCTTGCCCCAGTGAACCCAATTAAGAAAGGAATTTCAGTATATTATTCTTTTCTCCATCCCCAGATCCTATTCTATTATTTGAATGTATGGAACATAAAAATAACTTTTGAAAGGGTGAAAAAGTGAATTGTTTCAACAAAATACTCTGGAAATTTAAAAATTATAGTCCTTATTTTCAGGAAAAGAAAAGTAGTTTACCCCTGAATGTAGACATTTTGTGCTAGGGCCATTGTGTGATACTCTTGTCTTCAATTTCTATGCAAAGTATGAAAGGTATAAATGATTCATTAAAAAGGCTGACAATGAGATTTCAAAATAAAAAAAAAATTTAAATTGAGTTTTTTCTTCACTATATATATAAAAAAATACTACATGTCTAATATAATGAGGAACTGGTATAATATTCAGTTCTGATGCTCAGAAATAGGAAGAGGGCAGTAAAATGTAATCTCATCTGAAAGATCTATAATTTATCCTTAAACATTTTAAATGATAATGGGAACCACCTCATAAACTGCAAAAATCCTGTGAGAGGGCTCTACTGAAACCTTTATTAAGATTGATCATTTCAGACCTGAGGATGTGGCTGGCACTGACAGGACACTGTTTGGAAATCTGCTTTCTATCTTAGAATCAGGGCCCAGAGGAGACATTGAGAGGTGCGCGTACATGAGACACCACCACCCCTCAGCCGCCATCCCCAGAAACCTCACCTTCAACATCACAAACACCATCCCCCAGGATGAGTGGCATGCCCTATATCTTCCACACTCCTTGTATTGGTGATTCAAGATGGAGGTGGAGGAGAATGGAAAGTGGTGATTGGAGGAGGGCAGGCAGAGTTGACACAGAATGGAAGAATTCCGTGTTTCCTAATCAGTCCTGTGTTCTTTTGAGAAAACGGCAGTGAATTTGCTCTGTTGGCTCTGTGTGACATACATTCTTCCCCCATGCTTTCCCCGACCTTTTGTTCCCCCGGATGTTTCTTTCCACTCCACTCTGTCCTGTATTATTGCCAGGTTAATATTCCCAAAGTAAAAATCAGATCACATCAACTGGATTAAAAAAAAAAAAAAAAAAAGATTGATCATTTATCACTCAATAAAACAATAGGTAACTTAATCTAGGAGGGATAGAACTAGTGGTACTTTATGAGCCAGCAGCTTGATCAACAAAGTTAAACCTATTTGTGAAAGCAAATCGGTAAACTAGCTTAACAATATTACCTCATTTTGTTAAGTAAGGTAATTTCTCCACATATTGACAAACTATTCACGGACAAAGTATAGCACACATTATTCATAGTTTATATTTTGCTCACCTGTGGCTTTGTAACACAGCCCTTAGCAAAACAATTTCTCAGTGGCCAATGAATGACCTTCTTATTTTTTGTTTACTGTGTAAAAAAGTTGTTTTTCAGAAAAACCTTATTTACAAGATTATGTGACTAGCTTGCTGGGCCAAGTTTGGTTAACCTCACTTTAGAGTCAGCATGTAATCTATGAGAAATAAAAATAGAATTTGACCAGTTTTCCAGGTTTTTTTTATTTTTTCAAACATTGCTAGCATAAACATCCTTCTATGTAAATATTTGCTTTCATGTAATTATCAAGTGAAGGTATGTATCTAGATTTAAGATTACTAGATCAAATTGGCATGTCTTTGAGAAATGTAAAATATTGTTCTGTTCTTGAAGAAAGAAACAGTTGATACTAACCCTAATAATGTGGGAAAATGCATATTTTCCTAAAGCATTTCCAACTCCATAGTTTACTCATCTTCTGTAACGCACTATATAGTCACTACCACAGCATTCTCCCATTGCTGTTTTATCTGTAAAAACAAAATTTGTAATGTGTTCCAAACCCAAGCTGAGGCAGAATCTTTTCTTGAGATCACCTGCTTCTTCTGGAATAAATTAGCATTCTGGATATCATCTGATCAATGTTCTTATACATTTTAATGGATTTAATGAACCCTCTGGAAACCTCTCAAAAAATAACCCTAGGAAGGTACTCTGTCCCCCAACTACAGTCCATTGACGTACCCCAGATGCCTCCTTGGTTTCCAGACACGCTGGCACATTTCCTGTGTTTTTCTGCTAGAGATTCTGTCCAGGATATAGCCTCATATTTAGTTGTCTTACCTCCAAAGTCTTCTTTAGGCTGTAGCAGTTTCACAGATTCTCCTTGTTTTTGATGACCTTGATGGTTTCCAGGAATGCTGATCAGGTAGATTGTAAGAAGCTCCTGTCTTGAATTAACATGGATAGATGGATTTTGGGGAGGAAGACTATAGAAGCAAAGTGTCATTTTTATTATATCATATCCAAGATATATACTATTATGAAGATTTATGAGAGTATTGACACTGACCTCACAATACCTGGCTGAAGTATTGCTTGTCAGACTATTCTGAAAAATCACTCTGTTTTTCTTTCTTTTGGTACCCTTTGCAAGTCACTATGTGCAGACCAAACTTAATGAATGGAGGCTTACGTTACCCCTCCTTTAAGATGGAGTAGCTATATACCTTATTTGAAATTCATTTGTACCAGATATCTGTCTCTTCTTCTACATTATTTTTTATTCACTAAAATTTTAATATCAACAATTTTATCATTTTAAGAAACCAAATTAAAATGCATTCTTTTAATTTAAGCCTTTAATTAATAATATATTAGTTCTGGAGGAGTGGCCAAGATGGAAGAGTGGGAAGACTTTTAGCTCACCTTTTCCCCAGAAGTACAGGAGAAGTACAACTATTTACAGAGTAAATATTGATGAGAATGTCTCAAGACTAATATAAAAGTTCTTCTGCAACTAAAGATATAAAGAAGCAACCCCAATGTGACAGTTAGAGGGATAGACGTGTGGTGAAGTCAAGACTAATAGCCTATGTGAGCAACCCACAAATGGGAGACTAAATACAACTGCAGAGCTTCTCCTGAAAGAGCAAGGGGTCCAAGTCCTACATTGGGCTTCTCAGACCAGGGGTCTTACATGGGAAATGTAAGCCATCAGAATGCTTGAAAACCAGTAGGATTTGCTTTTGGGAGAGCTAGAAAACTGAGGGAAATAGACATTCCACTCTTAAAGGGTGCAGACCCAAAGTCTCACACACTGTAATACCCAAGTCAGAAGTAGCAATTTGAAAGGACCTTGGGCAAGGTGCACTTGCTAATCTTGGAAAGTCTCTTAAAGAGACAAGGAGGTGATTGTGACTCACTCTGGGGACACAGATGCTGGCAGCAGTCATTTTGGGAATTTATTCTATGACTAGGACACTGGTACTAGCAAACACCACTTTTGGTATCTTTCTTCTAGCTCATTAGTGTCTAGGATCCAGCCCTGCTTACCAACTGGTTGTCACCAGTCTTGGTATGTTCCACACCAAGCAGCTTGATGGTCAAAGACACAGCCCCACCCACTGGGAGGCTGCCAGTCTTAGGAATCCCTGAGTGCTCTATCACCCAAGGCCATATTGCCTCCCAAAGGAGAGCTCCACACCTGATCACACCCATCAGTGTAGTGGCACTAGCACTGGGACTTCTAAAGCCCTGCACCTAACCACCAAACATGGCCCTGTCCAAAAGCAGACTGACACCAGCTCCAAGACCTTTGGACCAAGCAGCCAGCATCCCCAAGATCTGGCTATACCCACCAGTGGGTGAGGAATAGCCCTGGGAAACCTTGTGGCTCTGAAGCCAGTTGCCTATAATCCAACCTACCTACAAGCTAGCCAGCACAAAACTAATGGTCCCCTGACTGTGCAGCCAAGTATCCTATGATCTGGTCCCATATAGCATCAGCCAACATTCTATGCAAAAAGCAGGGCTTGGTAATCAACTGGACCAAAAGACAGTCACACCTGCCCTCAGTAGTCAGTCCTACACTATGAAGGAAAAATGTGGCCCATATAAAGCCCCCCCCCCCCCGAACATATATCTTTGCTGGCAGAGGGTAGTGCAATCCTGGGCCCCATAGGAAGTTTCCTACATAAGGACACTTCTCCAAGATCAAGACACATAACCAACCTATCAACTACATAGTAAAAATAATCAATTTAGGTAAAATGAGATGACAGAGGAATGTGTTTGAAATTCCTTAATTTTAAACATATTCTAGATAAAACCCTAGAAGAACTAAGGGAAATGAAGATAAGCAATCTTATTTGATAAAGAGTGCAAAGTAATGATAATAAAGCTATCAAAGAACTCAGGAGAAGAATGGATAGCCACAGTGAGAAAACACATTATTAAAAGGGCAAAAGTTAAAGATAAGGAGAGAATACTAAAAGCAGTAAGGGAAAAACAACTAGTGACATGCAAGGGAATTGCCATAAAAATAAAAGCTGACTTTTCAGCCGAAACATTGCAGACCAGAAAGTAGGGACATAACATACTTAAAATGAAGAAAGGGAAAAATCTACAATAGAGAATATTCTAACTTGGCAAGATTATCATTCAGTTTTGAAGGAGAGATCAAAAGTTTTATAGATAAGCAAATGCTAAAACAGTTCAGCAGCACATAACCAGCTTAGTAAGAAATGTTAAAGGACTTTCTCTAAACTACAAGGAAATAGCTACAACTAGAAACATAAAAATTACAATAGAAAAGAACTCATTGTTAAAGGCAAATATACAATAAAGGTAGGAAATAAGACTAGTAGGAAGGCTAAATGTGAAAAGTAGTAAATTAATCTATATCCAAAGTAAGTAGTTAAGGAAAACACAAAGCAAATAGATGTGAAATGTGCTATCTAAAATAGTAAACTTGGGATATATGTCAAGATACAGGGTTGTTAGCAAGCTTTCAAAATTAAGAAATAAGCTACTTTAAGGAATTGCATATATAAAGAAGTAAAAGAATTCAAACATTACACTAAATGTGGTTAGTAAATCAGAAGGAAAGTGAGAGAAAAATGAACAATGAAATAATCCCCCCCAAAATGAACAAAATAACAATAAGTGTATATCTACTAATAATTTCTTCACATGTAAATGGATTAAATACTCCAATCAACAGACATAGAGTAACTGAATATATATATATATATATATATTGCCTCCAAGAGACTCACGTCAGATCTAAAGATGCACACAAATTAAAAGTGAGGGAATAGAAAGATAGTCCATGCAAGTGAAAATGGAAAAAAAAAAAAAAGTATAACAACACTTATATCAGAAAAACTAAGCTTTGAAACAAATAATTTAAATAAAGACAAAGAGAGACATTGCATAATAAAAAGGCATCATCCAGGGAAACAATACAATAATTGTAAATACATTTGTACTCAGCATGGGAGCACATAAGTAGCAAAAATTTAGCCAAGAAAAAGGGAGAACTTGATGGTAACATAATAGAAGTATGAGATCTTAACACCATACTACTATTGATGGAAAGATTATACAGACAGAAAATTAATACAAAAACACTGACCCTATATGGCATGTTTTTTGCTGACTGTATAGAGCTTCTCCATCTTTGGCTGCAAAGAGTATAATCAATCTGATTTCAGTGTTGACCATCTGGTGATATCCATGTGTAGAGTCTTCTCTTGTGTTGTTGGAAGAGGGTGTTTGCTATGACCAGTGCATTCTCTTGGCAAAACTCTATTAGCCTTTGCCCTGCTTAATTCCGTACTCTAAGGCCAAATTTGCCTGTTACTCCAGGAGTTTCTTGACTTGCTACTTTTGCATTCCAGTCCCCTATAATGAAAAGGACATCTTTTTTGGCTGTTAGTTCTAAAAGATCTTGTAGGTCTTACATAGAACCGTTCCACTTCAGCTTCTCCAGCATTACTGGTTGGGGCATAGGCTTGGATTACTGTGATATTGAATGGTTTGCCTTGAAAACGAACAGAGATCATTCTGTTGTCTTTGAGATTGCCTCCAAGTACTGCTTTTTGGACTTTTTTGTTGACTATGATGGCTACTCCATTTATTCTAAGGGATTCCTGCCCACAGTAGTAGATATAATGGTCATCTGAGTTAAATTCACCTATTCCAGTCCATTTTAGTTTGCTGATTCCTAGAATGTCAACATTCACTCTTGCCATCTCCTGTTTGACCACTTCCAATTTGCCTTGATTCATGGACCTAACATTCCAGGTTCCTATGCAATATTGCTCTTTACAGCATTGGACCTTGCTTCTATCACGAGTCCCATCCACAACTGGGTATTGTTTTTTCTTTGGCTCCATCCCTTCATTCTTTCTGGAGTTATTTCTCCACTGATCTCCAGTGGCATATTGGGCATCTACCGACCTGGAGAGTTCCTCTTTCAGTATCCTATCATTTTGCCTTCTCATACTGTTCATGGGGTTCTCAAGGCAAGAATACTGAAGTGGTTTGCCATTCCCTTATCCAGTGGACCACATTCTGTCAGACCTCTCCACTATGACCTGTCCATCTTGGGTGGACCCACACGGCATGGCTTAGTTTCATTGAGTTAGACAAAACAGTGGTCCTGTCTATGGCTCAGATCATGAACTCCTTATTGCAAAATTCAGATTTAAATTGAAGAAAGTAAGGATAACCACTAAACCATTCAGGTATGACCTAAATAAAATCCCTTATGACTATACAGTGGAAGTGAGAAATAGATTTAAGGGACTAGATCTGATAGACAGAGAGCCTGATGAACTATGGACGGAGGTTCATGACATTGTACAAGAGAAAGGGATTTAGACCATCCCCATGGAAAAGAAATTCAAAAAGGCAAAATGGTTGTCTGAGGAGGCTTTACAAATAGCTGTGAAATGAAGAGAAGTGAAAATCAGAGGAGAAAAGGAAAGATATTCCCATTTGAATGCAGAGTTCCAAATAATAGCAAGGAGAGATAAGAAAGCCTTCCTCAGTGATCAATGCAAAGAAATAGAGGAAAACAACAGAATGGGAAAGACTAGAGATCTCGTCAAGAAAATTAGAGATACCAAGGGAACATTTCATGCAAAAATGGGCTCAATAAAGGACAGAAATGGTGTGGACCTAACAAAAGCAGAAGATATTAAGAAGAGGTGGCAAGAACACACAGAAGAACTGTACAAAAAAGATCTTCATGACCCAGATAATCACAATGGTGTGCTCACTCACCTAGAGCCAGACATCCTGGAATGTGAAGTCAAGTGGGCCTTAGGAAGAATCACTACAAACAAAACTAGTGGATGTGATGGAATTCCAGTTGAGCTATTTCAAATCCTGAAAGATGATGCTGTGAAAGAGCTGCACTCAATATGCCATCAAATTTGGAAAACTCAGCAGTGGCCACAGGACTGGAAAAGGTCAGTTTTCATTCCAATCCCTAAGAAAGGTAATGCCAAAGAATGCTCAAACTACCACACAATTGCACTCATCTCACACGCTAGTAAAGTAATGCTCAAAATTCTCCAAGCCAGGCTTCAGCAATACGTGAACCGAGAACTTCCAGATGTTCAAGCTGGTTTTAGAAAAGGCATAGGAACCAGAGATCAAATTGCCAATATCCGCTGGATCATTGAAAAAGAAAGAGAGTTCCAGAAAAACATCTATTTCTGCTTTGACTATGCCAAAGCCTTTGACTGTGTGGATCACAATAAACTGTGGAAAATTCTGAAAGAGATGGGAATACCAGACCACCTGATCTGCCTCTTGAGAAACCTGTATGCAGGTCAGGAAGCAACAGTTAGAACTGGGTGTAGAACAGACTGGTTGCAAATAGGAAAAAGAGAATGTCAATGCTGTATATTGTCACCCTGCTTATTTAACTTATATGCAGAGTACATCATGAGAAATGCTGGGGTGGAAGAAGCACAAGCTGGAATCAAGATTGCTGGGAGAAATATCAATAACCTCAGATATGCAGATGACACCACCCATATGGCAGAAAGTGAAGAGGAACTAAAAAGCTTCTTGATGAAAGTGAAAGAGGAGAGTGAAAATGTTGGCTTAAAGCTCAATATTCAGAAAACTAAGATTATGGCATCTGGTCCCATTACCTCATGGGAAATAGATGGGGGGACAGTGGAAACAGTGTCAGACTTTATTTTTTTGGGGGGCTCCAAAATCACTGCCGATGGTGACTGCAGCCATGAAATTAAAAGACGCTTACTCCTTGGAAAGAAAGTTATGACCAACTTAGATAGCATATTAAAAAGCAGAGACATTACTTTGCCAACAAAGGTCCATCTAGTCAAGGCTATGGTTTTTCCAATAGTCATGTATGGATGTGAGAATTGAACTGTGAAGAAAGCTGAGCGCCAAAAAATTGATGCTTTTGAACTGTGGTGTTGGAGAAGCCCCTTGAAAGTCCCTTGGACTGCAAGGAGATCCAACCAGTCCATCCCAAAGGAGATGGTGTTCATTGGAAGGACTAAAGCTGAAGCTGAAACTCCAATACTTCGGCCACCTCATGCGAAGAGCTGACTCACTGGAAAAGACCCTGATGCTGGGAGGGATTGGGGGCAGGAGGAGAAGGGGACAACAGAGGATGAGATGGCTGCATGGCATCACCGACTCGATGTGCATGAGTTTAAGTAAACTCTGGGAGTTTGTTATTGACAGGGATGCCTGGGGTGCTGTGATTCATGGGGTCACAAAGAATCAGACACGACTGACTAAATTGAACTATATGGCATGTTAGATCAAATGGACTTAATTATATATATATATATAAGACATTCCACTCAAAAGCAGCTGGTCACACATTCTTCTCAAGTGCACATGGAATTTTTTTTCAAGATAGATTAGGTACTAGGCCATAGAAGCAGTCTCAGCAAATTTAAGAAGTTTGAAATCATACTAGGCATCTTTTCTTTTTCTTTTTTATTTATTTATTTATTTATTTTCTAGGCATCTTTTCTAACCACAAAGTTGTGAGATTAGAAATCACCAAAAGAAAAAGAAAAAAAAAAAAAAAACCTGCAAAAACACAAACAAGTTGGAGTTTAAAAACATACTACAAAACAAAATCATTGAGTCACCAAAGAAATTAAACTAGAAATCAAAAATGTCCTGAGATAAATGAAAAATGAAACACAGTGATCCAAAATTGATGTGACACAGCAAAGCAACTCAAAGAGAGCAGTTTACAGATTTACAAGCCTGCCTTAAGAAACAAGAAAAATCTAAAATAAAAATTCTACCTTTACACCTAAAGGAATTAGGGAGGAAAAGAACAAGAAAACAAAAAGCCAAATTTAGTAATAGAATGGACATAAAGATTAGAGAAGTCAATGAAATAAAGGCAAAAAAATAGAAAATGCCAATGTAATTAATAGCTAGTTGTTTGAAAAGATCAGCAACATTGATAAACTTCAAGCCAAATTCATTAAGAAAGAAAGAGGACCAAAATAAACAATATTAGAAATGAAAAAGAAGTTACAACCATCACTACAGTAAAACAAAGGATCGTAGATCACTACAAACTATTATACACCAATGAAATGAACAACCTAAAAGAAATGAACAAATTCCTAGTAATGTTGAATCTCCAAAGACTGATTTAGGAAGAAATAGAAAATAAGAACAGACTAATTACAAGTAATAGAATTGAATCAATATTAAAAAAAAAAAAAAAAAAAAAAAAAAAAACTCCCAAAACAGAAAACCAGGAACAAATTTCACAAGTGAATTATAATAAATATTTAGAGGAGTTAATAGCACCTAGTTTTTCACACTAACCCAAAAAACTGTAGAGGAAGTTAAACTTCCAAACACACTCTATGAGGTCATTATCACCCTGATATCAAATGCAGACAAAATGAAATCACACAAGAAAAGAATATTAAAAGCCAATATCACTTATGAGCATATGTGTAAAATTATCAAAAATATTGGCAAACCAAACTGAATAATACATTCTAAGGGTTATACAACATGATCAAGTAGGATTTAGTACAGAGATTCAAGAATGGTTTGATAACTCAATCAATCAGTGAGATGCACAACATTAGTAAGTTGAAGAATAAAAATTATGTGATCATCTCAAAAGATGGAGAAAAAACTCTGACACAGTACGTGTTTATGATAAAAACTCAAAAGAGTAGGTATAGAGGTGACATAAAGTATTAAAGAAAATATAAGACAATCTCACAGCCCACGTTGTATTTAATGATGAAATGCGAAAGGTATTTCAAGACCTCTAAGATCAAGAAAAAGACAGGAGGTTATTGATATTTCTCCTGGCAATCTTGATCCCAGCTTGTGCTTTATCCAGCCCAGCATTTTGCATTATGTACTCTGCATATTAAGCTAAATAAATAGGGTGGCAATATACAGCCTTGAAGTACTCCTTTCCCAATTTGGAACCAGTCTGTTTTTCCATGTCTGGTTCTAACTGTTGCTTCTTGACCTGCATACAGGTTTATCAAGAGGCGGGTCAGGTGGTCTGGTATTCCCATCTATTTAAGAATTTTCCATGGTTTGTTGTGATCCACAAAGTCAAAGGCTTTGGCGAGTCAATGAACCAGAAGTAGATGTTCTTTATTTCTGGAATTCTCTTGCTTTTTCTATGATCTGATGAATGTTGCCTACTTGATCTCTGGTTCCTCTGCCTTTTCTAAATCCAACTTGAACATCTGTAAGTTGTTGTTACATGTACTATTGAAGCCTAGCTTGGAGAATTTTGAGCATTACTTTGCCAGCATGTGAAATGAGTGCAATTGTGCAGTAGTTTGAACATTCTTTGGCATTGCACTTCTTCAGAATTGGGATGAAAACTGACCTTTTCCAGTCCTGTGGCCACTGCCAAGTTTTCCCAATTTGCTGGCATACTGAGTGCATCATTTTCACAGCATTATCTTTTAGGATTTTGAAGCAGCTCAGCTGGAATTCCATCACATCCACTAACTTTGTTTGTAGTGACGCTTCCTAAAGCCCACTTGACTTCACACTCCAAGGTATCTGGCTCTAGGTGAGTGATCACACCATCGTGTTTATCCGGGTCATGAAGATCTTTTATGTATAGTTCTTCTCTGTATTCTTGTCACCTCTTAATAACTTCTGCTTCTGTTAGGTCCATATGGTTTCTGTCTTTTATTGTGCCCATCTTTGCATGAAATGTTGCCTTGGTATCTCTAATTTTCTTGAAGCGATCTCTAGTGTTTCCCATTCTATTGTTTCCCTCTATTTCTTTGCATTGCTCGCTTAAAAATAGTTTCTTATCTCTCCTTGCTATTCTTTGGAACTCTGCATTCAGATGGGTATATCTTTCTACTTCCTTGTATAAATTCTATTAACAGAGCAATCATGCAATCCAGGTTAACTCTTGTTTACATAATCATACTTCTCTGCTCAAAGCACTTTGATGGCTCCTTTGCCATCAGAGTGGAAGCCAAAATCCTTACAATTTTCATAAAGTGTAAGTATGATGCCTTTTATAATGTGTCTCCAGTGCATTCTTATATTTGTACTTACCTACTAACCTCCAGTCATACTGACTTTTTTTTTTAAAGTTCACTAGGCAGATTTATACATGCTTAAGGGTATTTCTTCCTGGGTAGCTCAGTGGTAAAGAATCTGCCTGCCAATGCTAGGGACAAAAGAGATGCGGTTTCAATCCCTGTGTTGGGAAGATGCCACAGAGTAGGAAAGAGCAACCTGCCTCCAGTATTCTTGCCTGAAAATTTCCATGGATAGATAAACCTGGGGGGTCACAGTCCATGGAGTCACAAAAGCTGGACATGACTGAGGACGCATGCATGCACGCACGCGAGCATACACACAGACACACACATACACACACGAGTCTTTCTCCTATTTTTCCTCCCTGTCTAGAACACTCTTGATGAGACAATTCAGTCTTTCACTTTCTTTAAATCTTTGCTAGTTACCTTCATTAATAGCAACTGTCTCTTTTTAACATAGCATTTACCTTTCCCTCTATCTGATACCCAAGAAGTAAGCCTTACTAACACATAAATTCTATCACATTACATTTTTCATTGCTCTAAATTAAGCTGTTATTTTCAATGCTTATGTCATACCTGTACAAATTTATTTTCACCATTTGCTGTAAAAAAGCAGGTATCACAGGAAAATCAATGTAAGATGAGAAATGTGTCAGTTTCTAACTGGATTTTAATTTTTGCCAAATAAATGCTGTTTTTAGAGTATAAAACTTATTCAGTTGCATAAGCATCACAACATAGCAATGGAATTACTAGATATTTATTATGGCTTAGGAACTCTGTGGGGAAAAAAATGCATGATACTAAGAAAGCTCTGAACAATAAGGTTCTAAGAAAACAGCACCTAGAGTAATTCTATTCCCAGTTGCTACCAGTGAACTGATTGTTAGTCATCCTGGAAAGCCATTGGTTTCAAAGTGTTTCTAATTGCCTAATGCTGATAGAAATGCTTGACTTCTGCTTCTGGTGTGTTGTTTTCTGTCACCAGTGAATCTTTCACTCCAGGTATAGTCAATGCATTTAGAAAGACCAAAGAACTGAGTCTCCCTTTATCAAATCAGAGAAAATGTACAAACATGCCTTTTCTCTCCTAATGATTGTTTGTATTATAGCATCAAAGTTTCCTGAGAGTTACTGTGCTGTGCTTAGTCGCTCAGTCATGTCTGACTCTTTGTGACCCCATGGACTGTAGCCTGCCAGGCTCCTCTGTCCATGGGGATTCTCCTGGTAAGAATACTGGACTGGGTTGCCCTACCATTCTCCAGGGGATATTCCAAACCCAGGGATCAAACCCAGTTCTCCCACGTTGAAGGTGAATTCTTTACTGTCTGAGCCATCAGGGAAGCCCGGAGAGTCATATATATTCAAATAAATATGCAGAATTGATTGAAATCTAACCATCCTTTCAAAAATAAAAATATTTATTATGTTAAGTAGTAAGTTTTCTCTAAAATACATCTAGAACAGTGTCTTTTCTACATCTAGTAATTATAGGAATGGAAATTAAATGACCTTACTAGCTGGTATCAGAATTCCTTTTAGGAATGGAAATTCTTCATAGAAATGCTTAATGAGCTCAGATTGTTGTCAGCAGTCCAGCTCATTAATTTACGATTTTGCACTTAGAAGTATAGAAATAACATTTTTCTGTTATAGAAGAATAAGGAAAACAGAAATGGGGGAATTGATAGTATACAAGATGAGACAAAGGACAGAAATCACGTGTGATTCAGAAAAAAAAACAAAACAAAACTGTAGGTGAAGCGGCTCAAAGATCTTCATGTGGTGGAGAATCTACAATATATCTTAGGAATGATAACGTCGAAGTATTTATATGAGCATAATTTATAACATCTTTTCATACATTCACAATTATAGAATTAATTCTAATTTAGATATGAATGATTAAAAAATTTTTTTTTTTATTTTCTTTATTCCTCTATATTTCATGTGCATACTGAAACATGAGTTCAGATATAGAGGGGAAAATAAAATATATAATCATTGGTAGTTTTGAATTCAGGATATTTGATCTATCCTACTTTCCTTAATATTAGTGGACTCTAATTTCCAAGAAAACATCACTTGTGTCTGTTTTGTCATCACTTTAGCAGCTATTGCATTGTCTGGACCATTGTAGGAATGAAGTTAAATTAAATAAATATTACACGTTGTCAATAATATTTGCAGAGTAGCCAAACCCTCAGCTGCCATATATTCCAAAATACAGTACTATTTATAGACCTTTTATAGTACATGCAATGTAAACCAATTTCTCATATTTAGAATACAGTGGATGCTTCTGGTAGTCATGACAAGGATTTATTAATCACTACATCTCTAATAAAAGCAGTGCCTAACATCAGTGGGTTCTTTATCAACATTACTTTATTGAAATTAAAAGGAGGGGAGAAAAGAATGGGATGATCATCCCACCCATTGGCCTTTGATTTCTGTCCTATTTCTCATAGTTTGTGAGGTAGTCATTGTTTTCTAATTATTTGGGGCCTGTGAGCTTTAAACTATTAAAGAACATTCTTAAAATTTTAAATAGAATATGGTATTCGATCTGAAATATATTTAAAAATTAATCTGTCCATCAGTAATTTAAAATCATGTTCCTAACAAAAATTAATCTTTCATCATGGGGAATTTTTGTTACTAAAAGTGAATCCATTTATTTATTTAATTTAGTATTGACTTAAGAAATGGAGGAATGTATTTTGCATTACAAATTTATATCATTAAGCGATAAACATTACTATGAATAGCAGTGCTAAGCTCTGAAAATTATTCTTAACTGTAAACAATCTCTCTCTCTAGGTCTGCACATGACTTCTTCAAATCCCCAAAGGGAATGTTACAACTCCCCCCAAAAAACAGTATGTTTTAAATAAAAATAATGGTCATCAAATCAGTTATTTCAAGATTATCACTTTCTAATTTTAGTTCGGGTCATTTCAGTCAGTCAGTTATGTCTGACTCTTTGTGACCCCATGGACTGCAGCACACCAGGCTTCCCTGCCCATCACCAACTCCCACAGCCTACTCAAACTCATGTCCATAGATTCAGTGATGCCATCCAGCCATCTCATCCTCTGTGTCCGCTTCTCCTGCCTTCAATCTCTCCCAGCATCAGGGTCTTTTCCAATGAGTCAGTTCTTTGCATCAGGTAGCCAAAGTATTGGAGTTTCAGCCTCAGCATTAGTTCTTTTGATGAATATTCAGGACTTATTTCCTTTAGGATTGACTGGTTTGATCCCCTTGCAGTCCAAGGGACTCTCAAGAGTCTTCTCCAATACCACATTTCAAAAGCATCAATTCTTCAGTGCTCAACTTTCTTTATAGTCTAACTCTCATATCTATACATGACTACTGGATAAACCAGCACAATTCTTGCCCTGTCAAGAAAGTTCCAGGACCCACAACAGATTTCCAGCCTGGAGGTTTGGCAAAGGGACTGAGAACCCCCAAAGAATTTGACTTTGGAGGCCAGTGGGATTTCATTACAGAACTTACACAGGACTGGGAAAACAGACTCTTGGAGGGCACAAACAAAACCTTGTGCACACTAGGGACCCAGGAGAAAGGAGCAGTGACCCCACAAGAGACTGACCCAGACTTACCTGTGAGTGTCCAGGTGTCTCCAGCTGAGGCGTGGGTTGGCGGTGGCCTGCTGCAAGGTCGGGGCCACTGAATACTGCAGGGGTACACAGGACCTTTTGAAGGAGGCTGCCATTATCTTCATTAACTCCACCATAGTATAGTCTCAGGTCAAGCAACAGGGAGGGAATACAGCCCTCCCCATCAACAGAAAATCAGATTAAAGACTTATTGAGCATGGCCCCACCTATTTGAACAAGACCCAGTCAGTCTTTCCCATCAGGAAACTTCCATAAGCCTCTTATCCTTATTGTCAGAGGGTGGGCAGAATGAAACCCACAATTACAGAAAATTAATCAAACTGATCACATGCACCACACCCTTGTCTAACTCAATGAAACTACGAATGATGCTGTGTAGGGCCACCCAAGGTGGATGGGTCATAGTGGAGAGTTCTGACAAAACATGGTCCACTGGAGAAGGGAATGGCAAACCACTTCAGCATTCTTGCCTTGAGAACCCCATGAACAGTATGAAAAGGCAAAAAAATGTGACTTTCTAACTTACAATGTTTAATTTTTCTGATACATAAAAATCCAACTAAGTAAACTGACTTCTATGTATTTTTCCCAGGCTTGTGCTTACTCATGCTTTATATAACACGTTTAAAGGGTCACTTTTCAAGTGAAAGAAACTTAAGAATTTGAGTAAAAGTGACAAATTATTACAACACATTTATATAGTCATAGCAAAAAAGTAGAAACAATTTCTTCAATTTCCTCAGCTTTAACATAACAAAACATAATAACTTAATGAACAAGATAAAATACTTCTTTTCCTGGAGCCATGAAAAGTTGAAAGTTTAGATTTTTATTTTTGATTATATCTATGCTTTTTAATTTCTATTATATTTATGATTATTCTAAATGGACTAGAACATATTTTAATTAATTATATATTTCAGGTGTATGGCATTATAATTTAATATCTGTATTCACTACTTGCTGATCACCACCACAAGTCTGGTGACCATTCATCATCACATAGTTGACCTTCTTCTCTCCTTTTGCTCACTCCCAACTTCATTCCCCTCTGGTACCACTAATATGATTTATCTACGAGTTTCTTTTTGCTTTATTTTATTTATGTGATTTGCTTGCCTTTTAGATTCCACCTATTAGTGAAATCATATGGCATCCATCTTTCATCCTCTGACTTACTTCACTTAGCACAATACCTTCCAGATTCATCTATAATGTCACAAATGGCAAGATTTCATCTTTTTTTTAATGGCTGAGTCATATTACATTATGAATGTATACCCTATACCATATCTTCTTTATTCATTCACCTATCCACAGTCAGTAGGTTATTTCCATATTGGCTACTTTGCAAACAATGTTACAATGAACATAAGGGTGTACATATTTTCCTAATGTAATGATTTTGCATTGTTCACATATCCAGAAGTGGAACACACGGATCACATAGTAGTACTATTCTTAACTTGTTGAGGAACCCCCAGACTGTTTTCCATACTGGCTGCACCAATTTATAGTCTCACCAACGGTATTCAAGGGTTCCCTTACTCCATGTCATTGCCAAAATTAGTGATTTATTGTCTTTTTAATAATAGCCATTCTAACATGATGCTTTTGAGCTGTGGAGTTGGAGAAGACTCTTGAGAGTCCCTTGGACTACAAGGAGATCCAACCAGTCCATCCTAAAGGAGATCAGTCCTGGGTGTTCATTGGAAGGACTGATGCTGAAGCTGAAACTCCAGTACTTTGGCCACCTCATATGAAGAGTTGGCTCATTGGAAAAGACCCTGATGCTGGGAGGGATCGGAGGCAGGAGGAGAAGGGGACAACAAAGGATGAGATGGCTGGATGGCATCACCGACTCGATGGACATGAGTTTGAGTAAACTCTGGGAGTTGGTGATGGACAGGAAGGCCTGACGTACTGCGATTCATGGGGTTGCAAAGAGTTGGACACGACTGAGAGACTGAACTGAACTGATTCTAACAAGTATGAGGTGATATCTCAGTGTGGCTTTGATTTGCATTTCTGTAATAATTAGTTATTTTGAACATCTTTTCATAGGTTGTTGCTCATCTGTATGTTTTCTTTGGAAAAAAAATGTCTATTCAGATACTCTGCTCATTTTGTAATTGAGTTAAGTTTTGTTATTTTTGTGTGATTTATTTCTGTGTGCTGAATATCAATGCCTTGCATGCATGCTAAGTTGCTTCAGTCATGTCCGACTCTTTGTGACCCTATGGCTTATAGCCTACCAGGCTCCTCTGTCCATGGAGTTTCTCCAGACAAGAATGCTGAAGTGGGTTGCCATGCCCTACTCCAGATTTATACCTTATGAAATATATAATTTGTAAATATCTTCTTCTGTTCATTGTGTTGTCTTTTTGTTTTGGTGATGGTTTCTTTTGCTGTGTAGAAGCTTTTGATGTAGTCCCATTTGTTTTTTTTTGTTTTTGTTCCACTTGCCTTTGGAGTCAGGTTCACATAAACATTGCAGTGTCAGGGAAGTAGCTGTGGACATTTACTTCTAGGAATTAAATGGTTCCCAAGCCTTTAATCAATTTTTAGTTAATTTTTGTGTATGTAAGATAGTGTTCTAGTTTGGGGCTTTTTTGTATGTAGTTGTTCAGTTTTTCCAACACCAATTATGGAAGAAATTACCTTTTGTCCATTAAAATTTTTATGACTTTGTTGTATGTGGCATACAACATGTGGGTTTATACAACATGTGGGTTTATTCCCAGGATCTAAATTCTGTTTCATTTACCTATGTGTCAGTTTTTATATCGGTGTCATACTATTTTGATTATTACAGCACTGTTTTAGCTTAAAATCAGGAAGTATGATACCCTCATCTTTGCTCTTCTTTTACACACTTGTTTTCAGAATGGATTTCAGAATCTTTCATGGTACCACAAAAATTTTAGAATTATTCATTCTGTTTCTAAGAAATATGCCACTGGAATTTTGATAGAGATTGCATTCAATCTGTAGATTGATTTGAAGTGTATTTTTTCTAGCTAGTATTTATTTGTTTATTTCTATAGGTATTTTAATGATATGAATTCTTCCAATCCATGAACATGAAATATCATTACAATTACTTGTGTCTGCTTCAGTTTTTATCAATGTCTTGCTGTTTTTAATACATAGGTCTTTTACTTTCTTGGTTAAATTTGTTCCTTTTTTCTTCTTCTTTTTTATGCTATTGTAAATCAAATTGTTTTCTTAAGTTATCTTTATCATATATAGAAAAGCCACAGAGATTTGGATATTGATTTTGTTTCCTCTAAGGCATGCCTGTGTATGTTGCACACACTGGTTGGTGGACTGTCAGTTGCTGGGAGTGAGACCCTGCCAAAGCACGGGTGAATCGGGCTTTCAAAGTGGCACTCACCAGCGCTGGCATTAGCAAGTTTTCCTGAAGTTGCAAAAATAGCTTCTCCCAAGGTCTCAGTCCCTGAGGCACATCCCAGCTGGTTCCTGCTGGTCCAGCAGACACTCCAAGGTTAGAACATGGGCCTCCTTCATCTATAGTCTGTGCACTTCTCATACTGGTGTTTGCACTGGTTTTAGGCTGAGTGAGTTTACAAGTGGGTTTTTCATTTCCTGCAGTTTTGTAGTTGTCCTGAGGGTATCATGTTCCCCAATGGTTCCAAGTCAGGTGTTTTGGGGACTTCTCTCTTCTGTGCAGTTTCAAGTGTAGGATCACCTGATGTCAAGCTCAAGCCCCTTGCTTCTTAAGGGAAATATCCATTATTTTGTGATCCCTCCCAAGTGTGGACCACCATAGCTAGAGTATGGGATTTTCTTTGGCAAGACCACACCTCTGCTCTTACTAACCATCTCAGTGCTATACTTTTACCCTTTTACTTTTCAATGAACAGTGGAGACTCATTCGGTTTTCAAGTTCTTTTCTGAAAGAATAATTCCATGTGTAACTTTAGATTTGTTGTGTCCTTGGGAGGATGTAAATGCAGGATCTTCTCACACTGCCATCTTGAACTCTTAAGAGTTCAGAAAACATTTAATACTTTATATTTATATACCTTCTATATATTTATTTTTATTTTTTCCTATCCATTTGGTATTGAAAAGTAGTTAGTGGGTATTCAAAGAGGAGGATTAGGTAATATAAATGGAAAATAGATAACATCATGTATTTGATCCTTCTCATGGCAAATATATTCATATTTTTGTCTTTCAGATTTTAATATCCATGTGTTTTTATATATATTCGTGCTGCAAGAAAAACCAACGTTAAGCTATTCCAACCGAGAGAGTGTGTGTATATATATGTGTGTGTGTGTGTATATACATATAAAATAAATGCAAGTATTAAAAATATGTATTTATAACTTTTTAGGCTTTAAAAACAATATGCTCTCTGTTGCAATGATTCAGCTTTGTCACGGTAATGGGAAAGCAGCCCTAGATAGTAAAAAGCAAGTAAATGTGTCTGTTTTCCAATAAAACAATTTTCAGAAGCAGGTTGTAGACAGAATTTTGCCCTTAGTCTGTAGTTTGTCAACCCTGGTCTAGATGGACACAAAAGGAAATTGTTCAGTTTAAATATTTAAACTGAGTCTGCTGTGTGACTTTGGGCTGTAAGGAAAACACTTATAAAGTGAAAATAACAATTTAATATAGTTATGTGGAAAATTGCTCTATTTCAATTGCCCTCTCCTTCTATAAGGGAGAATAAAATATGTCAGGAAGCTGTGCTCCTCAGAGATCATTAGTGTTAACTCAGCATATATAAAGGTCTTTGAAGGAATGTTTCACAGGCACAATCATTCTTTTGGTCTTTATTTGCATAATATTTGCCCTCAATCTTACAGAGGTTAGATTTTTCAAACACTATGCAATAAGGATTATCATTTCCAGAAAAGATTTTAGAAATTCCTTCCAATAAAATTTTAATGAGTAAAACCATTCCAACAGATAAGGTACTGGGACATTAACAAAAAAAAAGTGGGAAAGGAACAATTATCTGCAATCTTGGTCTGTATTATTCTAGTTTAGAAAAGGGAGTTTTTTAAGTTCTTAGCAACTTGTTTAATGCTAAAATATTCTTTGTGATGAATACTATTAAATCTTATTAAGTTTGCATTTGAGGAAGTGACTTGAGATGGAAACAAATATTTATTTTTGGTAAAATCAACTCTATCTCCAACCATATAAGCGGTACAGACTCACTGTTAAGCCTGTATATATATTCATTGAAATATGCTTTTTTTAATTTACCTGTTAGAAATTAGCTAGAAGGGAATAGCTTAATTCTGATTCTTCTATTAATGCAAATGTGTGAATACATATATAGCTTCCCAGGTAGCATTAGTGATAAAGAACCTGTCTGCCAATCCAGGACACCTAAAAGATGCAGGTCCGATCCCCGGGTCAGGAAGATCTCCTGGAGGAGGGCATGTCAACCCACTCCAGTATTCTTGCCTGAAAAATCCCATGCCCAGAGGAACCTGGTAGCCTATGGTCCATAGGATCGCAAAGAGTCAGACATGACTGAAGCAGCTTAGCATGCACACAAAGGCCTATATAATTATAGTTATACTGAATATATAATTGAATAAATATATAGGTATTAAAAATTATTGAAAGAAATCCAAATGTATTTGCTATGAGAAGGGTCAAACATAAGATGTTAACTCTAGTTTTCATTTACTCTACATAATTCTAGTCTTTTAATGCCACATTGATAGTAATTTACAATACAAATGATTAGAGCAACAAAACAAATGAAAGCAAATACTCCTAGTCTTTCATTTCTTAATAATCATTAAATAAATGCATGACAAAGTTTCTAGTTAGTCAGCTTCATGAGCTGAATGATGATTATGCTTGGAGAAATATACATTTCCTTTGAAACTTTAAATAGAAAGAGAACAGTACTTGGCACTTAATCAAAATAATGGTAACACACAGTGATTCTTATTTGAAGATCACTTCAACCAACCCAGAAACATAGCTATCTAGGGACACCATTTCCATTTCAAGAGACAAACCAGTGTTTTCATGGATGTTTTATTAAATCATGTTATTTCTAATATCATAGAACCAATGAAATAGTATGAAACTTTAATAATGTTGAACAAGTATTACTAGTGTGTATATTCACAAATCTACATCTTGTTAACAGTCAATTCATTCACTGAAGTAATTGCCATTTTTTTTTGCATTTTTATATATTAATTAAATATAAATATTAATTACTTGCTAATATATCCCTTTGTGTGAGTCCCCCTAAATCACCCCTAGATACAGCAGTTCTGGTTTCCACGTAAGTTGGGCTCTTATTTCATTAAGCTTCCAACACCTATCTCCCAGAAGCCTTGTTAAGGAGTGAAATCTTGTGTTACAGAGCAGTGTCCCAAGTCTGAACTACAGGCTTGGTGTGTGTATTAGTTGCTCAGTGAATTCCAACTCTTTGCAACTCCTTGGACTGTAGCTCTCCAGGATCCTCTCTCTATGAGATTTCCCAGGTAAGAATACTGGAGTGGATTGCCACTTCCTTCTCAGGAGATCTTCCCAGCCCAGGGATTGAACCTTCATCTCCTGCATTGGCAGGAAGAGTCTCTACCACTGAGCCACTAGGGAAGCCCTGTCTGTATAACCCCATCCCAAATCTCAGTGTCCCAATAGTTCCCTCTAATAGTCCTGACTGGTTTCAGAGAATTTCCTAGTCTGATGAATTGGACCTTTGGATTCTCTGCCACTCTTAATAATTAAATTAGGTCATATGGCTTTCTGTTTGGTTAGTCTTCCAGCTGCAGCAGATGAGTCCCAGAGCCTTATGGCACTTACACTTTGTTTTAATTTGTTGCTTAATTATTCTAAACCTGTCATTTTATCTAAGGGTATCCACATTGCCTATTAACAGTCACCCATTTCTGCATTGCTTGTGTTTTCTCTTTCTTCCATACCCCTCAAAGACAAGGGATGATGTTCAAGCTACTAGATCTCTTTACACCTCTGTTCCGTGACAGGTCACCCAGCTGCAAAATGCGCTAACAGGAATGGGACTGGCTGTCCTATCTTGTATTGTACTACAGATGTGATCCTTTTTGCAATCCAGCTGAAGAATGACCTATCCACAAACCGACGTCATCCTTAGAGTTTGATTCCTAGGACTGTGTCATATATCAAATGTATCAGATTATACTCTTTAATAGTAAAGTTTTGAGGATTATGGTGAAAGTGATTTGTTGTGGACCAGAGAAGTAAGAGCATAGGGGGAAAGAGTTAACTGAGAGTGTCTTAGCTGGAAAATAGCATCCTTTTTGTCCCACAAGGAAATCTCAGCACAGCTTTTCATATTTGGAGACCAAGGAAGGCCTTTGACCCATCAGTCAGTTAGACACTGACTATCAGTCAGTTAACTATCAGTCAACAACATAGAGTCAAAGATGAAAATAAATGTAAATACTAGTAATTGATTTTAAAACCTACTGCAAACTCTTGTTAAGTATGTAGAATTTTACATCACATTTTTCTGATATTTCCCTTTATTTACATATTGTGATTATTACCACAGATAATGATAGCAACTGTGTGCTAGTCACTGAATCACTAGCAGCAAAGAACATGCCTACCTCTGTGTTGTTTGCAACACAGGAACCTTTTATTTAAAGAAAGATTTCAATTGTAAATGGAAAACATTATTGATAAGTCTATGAATGGAGAGAATGTGAAGGGATAGAAAGAAACCCAAAGGAAGAATGGATCAGTCCTCAGAGAAGGATGATGAAATTCATTAAAAAATAAATGGAATTTGAAATATATGTTGAAAAATAGCTTGATATTTGTGCAAGTCAAATTATGTGGAAAAATAAATAAAGTTTTTTCTAGGGAAAATTATCTCTGATTAGGGAATTGCAGTCATTGAAAAAATACTAGCTTCCAATAATTCTGTAATTAACCTGCAAACTGTGTTGTTATATTGGCCTCTATTTCTACTCTATACTTTCCTTCCATTCACTTATTCGTTTTTCAATACTGATATACAAAGGATATTTCAGCATGCTTATGTTTTAATGAGGTTTGAATTTAATGGAAAAGTTATTATAATTAATCAGTGTATTAAACCGATTTTAAAATTTTATACCCACTTTATGTGGTCATTCTCAGCATGGTAAGCACATCCAGCTGGCCTTTCTCAACATTCACTGCAGAGTGAGAGCTTAGAAAATTATTTACAAGCCTGCTGTGCATTGAAATGCTAGCAAGCTCACAGAAGGGGCATATTTCTTTGTTGTTGGCCACAGAGAAACCACTGCAATTTCAGGGGTTTTTAATATGAGCTCTGATATTATTCATTCTTACTTCACAAGTAGATTTTCAGTACTAGTCTCTGTTTAAGATAAAATAGAATAGTCTTTCAGGTTTTGCCCTTGATGATTTGTATAGAATTTGTATTCTGTCTCAAGAAGGTTTGTTTGCAACTGATACTCTTTCAGTGATTTCATGAGAAGAAAACTGATGGTTATGTGTGAATGGGCACCAAATAACTTAAAAAACAAACCTAATTTATGAAATCACAATTATTTACAGTGTGGTTTCATGTGTACTTTTAATATTTTATCCCGAATGCTGCATGAACTTGCCTGGGTGACAAACTGGCTTTTGTCTCTTACCATGTTCTTTGCCACTTTATGGTTCCTATTGGCTTATTTAAATTATGTTTCTGACAGATTAACTCATAGTTGACAAATCACATCTGTTATTTGAAAATTAAAAAAAATAGTTAAAATAATCATAGAATGAAACTTACTGAACAAAAATTCCTACTCTGATTAATTTTGTCAGAGATTTAAAATTTTTCTTCATATTTTGTGAACTTACTTTAGTTTAAATGTTTTGGCTTAAATCACCATTTCTCCTCATCTGAAACTAGGCATAATAGATCACTTTGTATGATTAAATCTACATGATACAATCAGAATAGGCAAATCCATAGAGACAGAAAGCAAATTTGTTGTAACCATAGAATGAGAGAGGTGGAAATTGGAATAGTTACTTATCATGTAAGATAGTTTTCTGGGATGATGAAGAGGTTTGAAACTAGAGAGTGGTAGTGTTTGCCCACAACTGTGAATTAAGTGAATGCCATTGAACTGTTAATTTATAATATTTAATCATATGTTTTGTGAATTTCAATTAAAATATATGTATATGGAGGTTTATCAACTAATTTGATTAAAACTAGTTGTCTGAAAGGTTATTTCTCTTCATTTTTAACTTCTTTAGTTCCATAACAATAGTCATGTTATTGAAAAGTCAGAAATCATTCTCATATAGAGCAATATTATTTTTTACATGTTTTTTACATCACTTTGTCAATCCACTTATGTTTTTATCATACTTCTTATAAAATGCTGTTCTCCTACCATTTCCCAGGGAGAATATTCTTGCTTATTTTTTACTTGCCTATTCTCTGTCATTTAGAAAAATCCTGTCACTCAGTTTCCAGAATTCTAATCACTTCTTCGAGTTTACTGTTTTCTTCAAATTATGTTGTAAAAATACCTATTCCTTCCTGTCATTTATATCTTATCATCTCTCTTTGCACATTAATCTAGGGACTTCTCTTTGCCATATGTGCTATTTTAATGTCAAATCTCTGCATTCTTGTAAATATGATATCTTTTGACCGAAGCTTTCATTCAAGAGTTCAAAAAAGTTCAAATACCTAAATAGAGTTATACATAATATAGCAGTTTATTTTAGAAAAATGCCTGAATTCATCAGATAATAGGTCAATAAGATTTAATTGAGTATATATTATATACCTAATTTATGGAAGTAATGATCTTAGTAATTAACAAAGTAGTAACCGGGCTAAGGCTAAAATAATGCAAACCAATTGCAGAAAAAATGTAAGTGCCTTTCAACGTAGTTTCACAACTGAAATTGTGCATTGATAAACATGATATTTTCAAGAAGGCAAATATGTTTACACATTTGAAATAGGAAACATTTTGCAAGTTATAATTTACATGGAAGAAATACGGATCAGGGAGACAGTTTGGAGGCCAGCTAATCACTAGCTGTAATAGAAGGATAAGGGATGCAAATAACATTTCTAGAGGACCCACAAGGTGTTTATCTCTGTAACAGGGATCTTATCTATGTAATAAGTTTACCTTTGGTGAACCTGGACTCCAGAAAAATTTTTGTTTCATTTTTCACTTTTGCCATTTGCAAGGAACTTAATAAAATATAATCTAGCAATTTTAGGTTCCCTATTATGTTTCTTTACAAAAAAATAAGAACTTCTTTTACTTAAAAAAAAAAACCTGTTTATTGTTAGAAAAAAGCATATATCCAATGTGTACTTGTGCAAAAATATATTCAGAGTCTCTAGAATATAAACACTTGAGGACAAAATATTTCAAAAGTGCCTAACTATCTCTCCCTAGTAATGTATAAAGTGGTATTGGGAAGTGTCTTTCAGTACATCATCACTTATCACATATTCATCATTTGAGTTCAGTTCAGGCGCTCAGTTGGGTCTGGTTCTTTGCAACCCAATGGATCGCAGGATGCCAGGCCTCCCTGTCTATTACCAACTCCCAGAGTTTTACCCAAACTCACATCCATTGAGTCGGTAATGCCATCTAACCATCTCATCCTCTGTTGTCCCCTTCTACTCCTGCTCTCAATCTTTCCCAGCATCAGGGTCTCTTCAAATGAGTCAGTTCTTCATATCAGGTGGCCAAAGTATTGGAGTTACAGCTTCAACATCAATCCTTCCAGTGAACACTCAGGACTAGTCTCCTTTAGGATGGACTGGTTGGATCTCCTTGCAGTCCAAGGGACTCTCAAGAGTATTTTCCAACATTACAGTTCAAAAGCACCAATTCTTTGGTTCTCAGGTTTCTTTATACTCCAGTTCCCATATCCATACACGTTACTGGAGGAGTGTAGCTTTGACTAGTTGGACCTTTGTTGGCAAAGTAATGTCTCTGCTTTTTAATATGCTGTCTAGGTTGGTCACAATTTTCTTTCCAAAGAGTAAGAGTCTTTTAATTTAATGGCTGCAGCCACCATCTGCAGTGATTTTGGAGCCCTCAAAAATGAAGTCTTTCACTGTTTACACAGTTTCCCCATCTTTTTGCCATGAAGTGATGGGACCAGATGCCATGATCTTAGTTTTCTGAATGTTGAGTTTTAAGTCAACCTTTTCGCTCACCTCTTTCACTTTCATCAAGAGGCTCTTTAGTTCTTCTTCACTTTCCGCCATAAGGGTGGTGTCATCTGCATATCTGAGGTTATCGATATTTCTCCCCACAAACTTGATTCCAGCTTGTGCTTCATCCAGCCCAGCATTTCTCATGATGAACTCTGCATAAAAGTTAAATAAGCAGGGTCACAATATACAGCCTTGACGTACTCCTTTTCCTATTTGGAACCAGTCTGTTGTTCCATGTCCAGTTCTACTTGTTGCTTCCTGACCTGCATACAGGTTTCTCAAGAGGCAGGTCAGGTGGTCTAGTATTCTCATCTCTTTCAGAAATTTCCACAGTTTATTGTGAACCACAGAGCCTATAGCTTTGGCATAGCCAATAAAGCAGAAATAGATGTTTTTCTGAAACTCTCTTGTGTTTTCAATGATCCAGCGGATGTTGGCAATATGATCTCTGATTCCTATGTCTTTTCTAAATCGAGGTTGAACATTTGGAATTTCATGGTTCATATATTACTGAAGCCTAACTTAGAGAACTTTGAGCATTACTTTACTAACGTGTGAGATGAGTGCAATTGTGCGGTAGTTTGAGCATTCTTTGGCACTGCCTTTCTTTGGGATTGTAATGAAAACTGACCTTTTCCAGTCCTGTGGCCGCTGCTTAGTTTTCCAAATTGGCTGGCATATTGAGTGCAGCACTTTCACAGAAAAATATTTTAGGATTTGAAATGACTCAACTGGAATTCCATCACATCCACTAGCTTTGTTCGTAGTGATGTTCCCTAAGGCTCACTTGACTTCACATTCCAGGATGTCTGGCTCTAGGTGAGTGATCACACCATCATGATTAACTGGGTCATGAAGGTCTTTTTTGTACAGTTCTTCTGTGTATTCTTGCCACCTCTTCTTAATATCTTCTGCTTCTGTTAGGTCCATACTATTTCTGTCCTTTATTGAGCCCATCTTTGCCTGAAATGTTCCCTTGGTATCTCTAATTTTCTTGAAGAGATATCTAGTCTTTCCTATTCTATTGTTTTCCTCTATTTCTTTGCACTGATCACTGAGAGAGTCTTTCTTATCTCTCCTTGCTATCTTTCCTTTTCTACTTTGCTCTTCACTCCTCTTCTTTTCACAGCTATTTGTAAGGCTTCCTCAGACAACTATTTTGCCTTTTGCATTTCTTTTTCTTGGGGATAGTCTTGTTCTCTGTCTCCTATACAATGGTATGAATCTCCATCCATAGTTCATCAGGCACTCTGTCTATCAGATCTAGTCCCTTATATCTATTTCTCACTTCCACTGTATAATTGTAAGGGATTTGAATTAGGTCATAACTGAATGGTCTAGTGGTTTCCCCTACTTTCTTCAATTTAAATCTGGATTTGGCAATAAGGAGTTCATGGTCTGAGCCACAGTCAGCTCCTAGTCTTGTTTTTGCTGCCTGTATAGAGCTTCTCCATCCTTGGCTGCAAAGAATATAATCAATCTGATTTCGGTGTTGGCCATCTGGTGATGTCCATGTGTAGAGTTGTCTCTTGTGTTGTTGGAAGAGGGTGTTTGCTATGACCAGTGTGTTCTCTTGGCAACACTCTATTAGCCTTCGCACTGCTTCATTCCATACTCTAAGGCCAAATTTGTCTGTTACTCCAGGTGTTTCTTGACTTCCTACTTTTGCATTCCAGTCCCCTATAATGAAAAAGACATCTTTTTGGGGTGTTAATTCTAAAAGGTCTTGTAGGTCTTCATAGAACCATTCATTTTCATCTTCTTCAGCATTTCTGGTTGGGTCATAGACTTGGATTACCATGGTACTGAATGGTTTGCCTTGGAAACGAACAGAGATCATTCTATTGTTTATGAGACTGCATGCAATTACTACATTTTGGACTCTTTTGTTAACTATGATGGATACTCCATTTCTTCTAAGGGATTCTTGCCCACAATAGTAGATATAATGGTCATCTGAATTAAATTCACCCATTCCTGTATATCTTAGTTCGCTGATTTCTAAAACGCCGATGTTCACTCTTGCCATCGCCTGTTTGGCCACTTTCAATTTGCTTGATTCATGGACCTAACCTTCCAGGTTCCTATGCAATATTGCTCTTTATTGCATCAGACATTGCTTCTATTACCAGTCACATCCACAACTGGGTGTTGTTTTTGCTATCGCTCCATCTCTTCATTCTTTCTGAAGTTGTTTCTCTACTGATCTCCAGTGGCATATTGGGCACCTACCAACCTGGGAGTTCATCTTTCAGTGTCCTCCTTTTTGCTTTTCAAACTGTTAATGGGGTTCTCAAGCCAAGAATACTGAAATGGTTTGCCATGCCCTTGCCCAGTGGACCACATTTTGTCAAAACTCTCCACCATGACCTGTCTTGGGTGGACCTACATGGTACGGTTTAGTTTCATTGAGTTAGACAAGTCCGTGTGATTAGATTGGTTAGTTTCTGTGATTGTGGTTTCATTCTGTCTGCCCTCTGATGCCCTCTCTCAGCACCTACCACCTTAGTGGGGTTTCTCTTACTTTTGACGTTGGGTATCTCTTCACAGCTGCTCCAGCAAAGCACAGCCACTGCTCCTTACCTTGGACATGGGGTATCTCTTCACGGCCGCTGCTGACCTTGTATGTGGGTATCTCCTCCTGGCGTCTCACACTGCAGTGCTGCGCGGCCGCTGCTCGCTGGGTTCATATGACCGTACTGATCCCTGGCAAATTGGATATGGATTTCTCCAGTTTTGTGGGTTTTTTCCTTCAGTTGTTCATTTGTTATTTTCTTGGAATTTGTGCAGAGTTAAGGTCAAGAATTTTTTAGAAGGTTTTTGTTGTTGTTGTTTAGTCGCTAAGTCATATCTGATTCTTTTGTGACCCCATGGACTGTAATCCACCAGGCCCCACTGTCCATGGATTTTCTAGGCAAAAATACTGAAGTGTCATTTAAAATAAACTTGTTGCCATTTCCTTCTCCAGGAGAATCTTCCTGACCCAAGGATTGAATCCATGGCTCCTGCTTGGCAGGTGGATTCTTTATAACTGAGCCACCTTTGAAGGCACATACATGTATTTTAACAATCTTATATTTTAATCCAGGTAGAATGGAACAGATTGAGATTGCCACAGCCTCAATCTAGACCATTTCAATATTGATGCTTCAGTTACATAATTAAGAAAGTACTAGTTTCAGAGTATTTAATTTTCTTGTGTTTCTTTTTTTTTTCTTTTTAATGGAGGCTAATGGCAACTATTAGCCATACATTGAGAATGAATGGCTCTTAACTGAAATAAACGTTTGCTATTTGTCTCTCTAGAAGTCAACCCAGAGCACTTACTGAAAATTTACAAACTATACATTACATTTTGTTGTTGTTGTTGTTGTTGCTTATTGACTCTCCACCACTAGATGAGGGACTTACACACTTTGTTTACTGCTGTATTTTTGGATCTAGAATAATGTCTACTCCTGCATAGACACTAACAATATATTACTAAGTTAATGACGGATATGAGAAATTGCACATTGCTCTAAATCTTTTTTCTATATATATATGTTTCTATTTTTCAGCAGTAACAAAGATTAAAAATTTTACAACTTTCTTTTCTCCTTAATATGGTATTATTAGAACTGGAAAGATTTAGAAAAGGTACATATTATCAAACGATAATATAGTAAGTTTTAAATTGTACATGTTGGATTTGGAGAAACGATAGATTGCCAAAGCAGAAATAATTATAAAACAGGGTTATAAATAATTATAAAACAAGTGTTAATAAGGTTGAGCACTGGAGAACATGTAGGGCTAATAAGTAACTGGAGTGTGTAAGTCCCTAAATTTTATTTCCTAATATAATTAGCTTAGTTTTTGAACCGATTATATGTAAGTTTAGAAGAACCTACTCTACTGGACTAAAAACTGTAAGTATGGACCTGAGCATTTATGAAAGTAGGTTTATTTTTAAGCACATTGGATTCATCCCTCCCACCAAGGACCAAAATGCAGTCCTTAAATTTCAGATGCAAATACAGACTTAGTGATGAAAATGAGTCATCTAACTCTTGTGGGAATTAGAATATAGAAGGCAAGACAGAAGACAAATACTCTATGAGGAACTGAGACAAATACTCTCTGAAGGAACTGAAGGATAATAGCTATGCTACTCAGGGGGCTTCTAACAGTTAATTCAATCCTAACCTTATGGTTACACTACATTATGTAAAATTTTCAGAAAGTCTGTTCGCATTTGTATTTTTAAATGCCTTACTTCAAAACCTTAATTTTAAAGGGTTTTGTTTAATTGCAGAACAGACTCCAAGGAAACCAGGGAGCATTCTGGACTCCTCTACTAGGTTGGAAGTTCCCAAACCAAAATATCAGGAAGGACCTGGATAAGGAGCTTAGCATGCAGTAATGGAGAAGAAAATTTATACTGTCCTGTGATTATAAAGAATTCAAGATCAGATTTACAGAGAGGAAAACAGAATTGAAGTCTGCTAACCTGATGTAGCACCCAGTGTTCATGGCTCATGGGAAAGTGTCTAGTCTGCCTCCTGGAAATAAGCGAGGGCTCATAGGAGCAAAGCTGAGCCCAGTCCTGGAAACCCATGGAACATTTCTGCCAGCAAGTATGAGTAGAGGCTCACTCAAAGAGCTCAAATAATGCTCTTTGGAAAATCTGTTCTAGAAAGTGAAATCATCCTAAAGAGTTGAATTTTCCACTAAAGGTCAATATTTTAGGAGAAAATGAAAGCTGAAACTTACAAATTAAAGCTAGGCAGACTTTAAGACTCACTTGAAATAAAACCGTTGTTGATGAAAATCACCTGGTAGATAGCTTTAAAATGGAAGATGATGGCTTTTATGAAAAGTCAAGTATGGTTAACAGAAAGTAATAAATGACATTCAAAACTATAGACAATATAGTAAATCAAAAAAATGCAGTTTATAGAGATGTCAATAGCACTGGATTTTTTTTTTTTCTACAGCCAACTGAAAACTTCTGGAAAATTTTTATCAGAAAACTTACTCAAAATTTTATTTGTTGTACCTGTAGTTGGAGAATAGTCTTCTTTCTTCTGTTATAACAAGCAAAACTATTTTTCTCCTTCTCTTTGTCTATAGATAATAGTGTTACTACAATACATTAAATTTCATGTAAAAAAAATGCTAGGCTGTGATGCTGTCTTTTAATTATCAAGGATTTTAACTCATTGCAGTTTTTAGTTCAATAAAAGTTAACTGCCATAAGCAGTGAATCTGGAAACTGACACAAAATATAGGAAACATAATGAAAAGAAAAAAAGGCTTAAAAATTCATATTAACTGTAAAACTTTAGGAGAGCTTAGCTCTCAGTACAAATTAAATGCACCACAGTCAATTATTATCTGCCTCATTTACAGTAATAATTCACATTTCAGCTCTCAAGCAAGAACAAGTATCATATAATTGCAAAACACATTTTCTACATATTTTTACAAGAGACATGTAAAAATGGCTTACATGGCTTCTTACAGCTGTTCACATTCATTTACATATTATTTAAGATCACAGGAAATGATACACATACACACAATTTTTAGTGTCTGAAATATGGTTTGAAACAGTGAGCCAGAAGTGGCTCTTTTATTTTTTGCCCTGAAACAGGTGACATATAGTTGTGCAGAAGACACACACATTATATTTCATATGGTTAGTTTGGTTACTATTTTATGAATCTATATTAGTTTAAGTGGTCCATAAGGAGGATTGTTGATTTATTCAGTTTTTAATCCACTTAAGTTGTATTCCCAATGGGTACTTTATTGCACAATTCCCAAACCTGATATTTACATGCTATTACATTCACTGGACAATCTTGTCAGAAAATAAAGAGAAAAGACAGAATTACCCAAGACAGATGATATAAGAAATAACTGCATAGGAGAATTCAACTTCCCCTGTGCCCCTACAAAGATCAACAATTGGACAGTTATCCATGAACAAAACCAGCTATGGGAGATGTTTAAAATCTGTTTAGGAAGACTGAGCAGCATAATGGAACAACAACAAAATAAAAACCAGAGAGCAGTTACACAAGAGGAGGAGTAAGACAATTTCATCATGCTTATTTCATCTCATCACCCAAACTGGCATTGCTCAGCTCCAAGAAGGATCTTCCCAGATAAAAGAGTTTCTCTCATCAGGAAAGGAAGAGTAAGTTGAGGACCAGATCTCCAGCCTCTCAGGGCACTGTGCAATGGTCCTGCTTCAGTTTCATCACAACCAGATCAGCAAAGCTAAGATATTTTGAGCTAGCTGAAGAATGAGGAAGAAAAGCAGTGGCTTTTATTCACTCACATAGCAGAAGAGATTTTCACAGAAATGTGATTTGCAGACACATTCAGATTTTGTCACTGATAAGGCTAGAACCAGCACAGCCTCCAAAGACCCCTTATAGTTTTTGCTAGCTTTGTCCATACAGGTCTTTGGGTTTCCTGATAACAGATACCTACCAGCTATGTGGTCCATCGTAGACCTCTCCACCATGACTGCTCCTGGACCCACTGGAGTATAGGCCTGGCAGCGTCCTAAGATCTCTCTGGTTGCAAGTTTAAGATGCCAGCTATTTGTCTCTCCCTGGTCCTACTGGAGGCTGGGAGTCATGCAGACAGCCAGATGGGTCTTCTGCAGCTGTGTGAGTACAAGAAGCCAGTCAAAGCATCCCTGGCAGATCTTCATCTCTATGCGTATACTGGGAGTTAGTCCATTCAGCTGTGTATCTACACATCACAGACCTCAGGTCATTCACTGTCTCCACTGCAGCAAATATGCCCAGGAGGAATGTGTACAGCTTAGGGTGAGCCATTGACAACCAGGATCCCACAACTGCTTGTGGACCTAGATCAAACCTTGCCCCTTGCCCCTTGTCACTGGCCAACATCACACTGACACTCTAAGCAGCCCCTCTAACTCCCCTCTGCACACCATACGGCAAACACCCAGCACCAAATCCACTTCAGTGTTCATGCCCCGGGGGAGAGTGTGTAGTCATAGAAAAGTGAAAGTGAAAATCTCTCAGCAGTATCCAACTCTTTGCAACCCCATGAACTAGACAGTCCATGGAATTCTCCGGGCCAGAATACTGGAGTGGGTAGCCTTTCCCTTCTCCAGGGGGTCTTCCCAACCCAGGGATTGAACTGGGGTCCCCTGCATTGTGAGTGGATTCTTTACCAGCTGAGCCACAAGAGAAGCCCAAGAATATTAGAGTGGGTAGTCTATCCCATCTCCAGTGGATCTTCCCAACCCAGGAATTGTACCAGGGTCTCCTGCTTTGCAGGCAGATTCTTTAGCAACTGAGCTACTAATGAAGCCATGGAAGATCAAGCCAAAATCCAGAGTCCCAACAGTGGCCAATGAGCCTATACTTAGCCCCAGCCCTTGCTAACCTCTCAGGCCTCCATCACTACAGGTAAGTCTACAAGTATCCCCTGCAACTACATAGGTAACTGCAGCCGGACCTCGTAGATGAGTGTGTGTTCACTTCTGGATCTAACCACCACCCTGCTTGCCCTGGTCCTTATCGTGTCTAGAAGGACCACTGAGTAAAACAACAGTCCTTGCAGTCACTACAGCCTCCATCACAGTTCTCTCGAAGGACCACACGTTTGTTAATGCTGTGGAATCCAACAGCCTGAGCCAAAGATACATCATGTGGCCTTGGACCTGCTGCCAACACACAATCTTACACTCAGTGCCTTACACCACAAGACACACAGGGTCAGAGCATGCATCAAGTGCTCCCACTAGCAAGTTAAAGGCTTCCCTTCCTGACATTAGTTAATAAACTCTTAAAGAGATGACTGCTTCTTCAAAGAAGTAGATACCTATAAAATTCTACAGGGATCATGAGGAGTCAGGGAAACATGACTCGACCAATACTATAGTAAATCTCCAGTAACTGGCCTTGAAAAAATGGAGATCCAGAAATTAATTGGGAAAAAAAAAAAAAAGAAATAGTTGTTCTACAGTGGCTCAGAGAGCTACACGAGGATACAGACAAATAATTTTGTGATATAAGGAAAAGAAGCGTAAGGACGCAATGGGAAGCTCAATAAAAAGATAGAAAACATTAAAAAGGGGCCAGCAGAAATTTTAGAGTTGAAGAATACGAAGACTGAGCTGAAAAATTCAGTAGAGGGATTCAACAGCAGACTTAAAAAAGCAAAGAGAGAATCAGAATTAATCACTCAAAGACAAACCGATTGAAATTATCTAGTCAGAGCAGCAAGGAGAAAACAGGTTGAAAGGAATGAAGAAGAACCATAGAAATTACTGGATTCCATAAGGAGGAATTATGTATGCATAACTGTGGACCCATAAAGAGATGGCAAGGAGAAAGTCACATTAACAAATATACTTAAAAAAAAAAATCTATATATACTTTATCATGTGTAGAATAGATGATGACCTAGAGGAGTGGAATGGGAGAGGTGAGGGAGGCTCAAGATGGAGGGGATATATATATATATATGAATGATTATGTATATATTTATTTTATTTTATATATATTTTTATTTTATAATATAAATATAATAAAAATAATATAATATGATACAGTATATTTTATTTTATTTTTTATATATATATATATATAATTGATTTGTGTTGCTGTTCAGCAGAAACCAACAGAACAAAGTAAAGAAATTTTCCTTGAAGTTAAAAAAAAAAAAATTAAAAAGAGAAATAATAGCTGAGAACTTCCCAAACCTGGGGAGAAACTTGAACATTCAAGGTCATGAAGCAAATGAACAATCTCACAATTTTGAACCAAAACAATCTTCTCTAAGGCATATTCTAATAAAACTGTCTAAAGCCAGAGGTGAAGAGATCATTCTAAAAGCAGCTAGAGAAAAAACAAAACAAGGGAACTCCCAGAAGGTGATCAGTGGATTTCTCGGCAGGAAACTTGCAAGCCAAAAGACAGTGGAATGATTCATTCAATGTATAGTAAGAAACTGCTAATCAGGTCAGCTTTACTTAGCAAAGTTGTCCTTCAGAATTAAAAGTGTCATAAAGACTTTCCTTAATAAACAAAACTTGAGGGAATTCCTCAGCAGTAAACCTGTTTTATAAGAAAACAGAAACTCTTTCAAAAAACTTTTTCAAGCTAAAATCAAAAGACACTGCTAACTAACATGAAACTATACAAAGACTAGTAAAGAAAGTATATGTTTTTTGTTCAGTTGCTAAGTCATGTGTGACTCTTTGCAAACCCATGAACTGCATCACATCAGGCATCCCAGTCTTTCACTATCTCCATGGAGTTTGCTCAAATTCATGTTCTTTGAGTAGGTGATGCTCTCTAACCATCTCATCCTGTGCTGCCCCGTCCCTGATTGCCTTCCATCTTTCCCAGCATCAGGGTCTGTTCCAATGAGTCAGCTCTTTGCTCGGGTGGCCAAAGTATTGGAGCTTCAGTTTCAATATCAGTCCTTCCAAAGAATATTCAGGGTTGATTTTCTTCAATATTGACTGGTTTGATCTCCTTGTAGTCCAAGGAACTCTCAAGAGTCTTCTACAGCACCACAATTAAAAAGCATTGATTTTTCAGTGCTTGGCCTTCTTTATAGTCCAATTCTGTCATCCATACATGACTACTCAAAAAATCATAGCTTTAACTATATGGACTTTTGTTGGCAAAGTAATGTCTCTGCTTTTTACTATGCTGTCAAGGTTTGTCATAGCTTTCCCTCCAAGGAGCAAATGTCTTTTAATTTCATGGCTGCAGTCACCATCCACAGTGAGTTTGGAGCCCAGGAAAATAAAATCTGCACTGCTTCAACTTGTTCCACTTCTATTTGACATGAATAATGAGACCAGATACATGATTTTAGTTTTTTGAATGTTGAGTTCTAAGCCAGTTTTTCACTCTCCTCTTTCATCCTCATCAAGAGGCTCTTTAGTTCCTCTTCACTTTCTGCCATTAAAGTGGTATCATCTGAATATCTAAGTAGTCAGATTCAAAATAACATAATGTTGTGATATGATGATATGTTTACTTAACCCTAATATAAAAATTAAAGCCCTCATAGTCAACACAAGTGTCCAAAATGCAGTTCTTGGGTGCAATCTCAAAAATGACAGAATGATCTCTGTTTCTTTCCAAGGCAAACCATTCAATATCACAATAATCCAGGTCTATGCTCCAACCATTACTGCTGAAGAGGCTGAAGTTGAATGGTTCTATGAAGACCTACAAGATCTTCTAGAACTAACACCCAAAAAGATGTCCTTTTCATTATAGGGGACTGGAATGCAAAAGTAGGAAGTCAAGAGAAAACAGCAGTAACAGGCAAACTGGCCTTGGAGTAAAGAATGAAGCAGGGCAAAGGCTAACGGAATTTTGCCTAGAGAATGAAAAGGTCATAGCAAGCACCCTCTTCTTCCAACAACACAAGAGACGACTCTACACAGGGACATCACCTGATGGTTAGTACCGAAATCAGATTGATTATATTCTTTGCAGCCAAAGATGGAGAAGTTCTATACAGTAAGCAAAAACAAGACTGGAAGCTGATTGTGGCTCAGATCATGAACTTGTTATTGCCAAATTCAGACTGAAATTGAAGAAAGTAGGGAAAACCACTAGACCATTCAGGAATGACCTAAATCAAATCCCTTATGATTATACAGTGGAAGTGAGAAATAGATTCAAGGGATCAGATCTGATAGAGTGACTGAAGAACTATGGATGGAGGTTCATGACATTGTACAGGAGGCAGTGATCAAGACCATCCCCAAGAAAAAGAAATGCAAAAAGGAAAAATGGCTGGCTGAGGAGGCCTTACAAATAGCTGTGAAAAGAAGAGAAGCTAAAAGCAAAGAAGAAAAAGAAAGATATACCCATTTGAATTCAGAATTCCAAAGACTACCAAGGAGAGATAAGAAAGATTTCTTCAGTGATCAATGCAAAGAAATAGAGAAAAACAATATAATGGAAAACACTAGAGATCTCTTCAAGAAAATTAGAGATACCAAGGAAATATTGCATGCAAAGATAAGCACAAAAAAAGGAAAGAAATGGTATGGACTTAACACCGCAGAAGACATTAAGAAGAAATAGCAAGAATACATGGGAGAACTATACAAAAAAGAGCTTCATGACCTAGATAGCCACGATGCTGTGATCACCCACCTAAAGCCAGAATCTCAGAATGTGAAGTCAAGTGCGCCTTAGGAAGCATCACTACAAACAAAGCTAGTGGAGGTGATGGAATTCCAGTTGAGCTAATTCAAATCCTAAAAGATGATGCTGTTAAAGTGCTGAACACAATATGCCATCAAATTTGGAAAACTCAGCAGTGGCCACAGGACTGGAAAACGTCAGTTTTCATACCAATCCCTAAGAAAGGCAATGCCAAAGAACGTCCAAACTACTGCACAATTACACTCATTTCACACGCTAGCAAAGTAATGCTCAACATTCTCCAAGCCAGGCTTCAACAGTACATGAACTGGAACTTCCACGTCTTCAAGCTGGATTTAGAAAAGGCAGAGGAACTAGAGGTCAAATTGTCAACATCCATTGGATCATTGAAAATGCAAGAGACTTCCAGAAAAACATCTACTTCTGCTTTATTGACTAGGTCAAAGTCTTTGACTGTGGATCACAACAAACTGTGGAAAATTCTTCAAGAAATGGGAATACCAGACCACCTGTCTTGCCTCCTGAGAAATCAGAACTGGACACGGAACAACAGACTGGTTCCAAATAGGAAAAGGAGTACATCAAGGCTGTATATTGTCACCCTGCTTATTTAACTTATATGCAGAATACATCATGCAAAATGCCAGGCTGGATGAAGCACCAGCTGTAATCAAGATTGCCAGGAGAGATATCAGTACCCTCAGATACATAGATTACACTACCCTTGTGACAGAAAGCAAAGAAGAACTAAAGAACCTCTTGATGAAAGTGAAAGAGGAGAGTGAAAATGTTGGTTTAAAACTCAACACTCAGAGAACTAAGATCTTAGTGTCTGATACCATTACTTCATGGCAAATAGATGGAGAAAGGATGAAAACAGTGAAATACTTTACTTTTGGGTGCTCCAAAATCACTGCAGATGGAGATTGCAGCCATGGAATTAAAGAAACTTGCTCCTTGGAAGAAAAGTTATGACCAGCCTAGACAGCATGTTAAGAAGCAGGGTCATTACTTTGCCAACAAAGGTCTGTCTAGTCAAAGCTATGTTTTTTTCAGTAGTCGAGCATGGATGTGAAAGTTGGACTATAAATAAAACTGAGCATCGAGGAGTTGATGCTTTTGAACTGTGGTGTTGGGGAAGACTCTTGGGAGTCCTTGAACTGCAAGGAGATCCAACCAGTCCATCCTAAGGGAAATCAGCCCTGAATATTCACTGGAAAGACTGATACAGAAGCTGAAACCCCAATACTTTGGCCACCTGATGGGAAGAACTGACTCATCTGAAAAGACCCTGATGCTGGGAAAGATTGAGGGCAGGAGGAGAAGGGGACAACAGAGGATGAGATGGTTGGATGGCATCACCGACTAGATGGACATGAGTTTGAGTAAACTCTGGGTGTTGGCAATGGACAGGGAAGCCTGGCGTGCTGCAGTCCATCAGGTAGCAAAGAGTCGAACATGACTGAGCAACTGAACTGAACTGATATATGGAATATTCCATCCAATAGCAGCAGAAGATACATTCTTCTCAAGCCACATAGAACATTCTCCAGAGCAGGTCATGTACGAGAGAACAGAACAAGTGTTAGCAAATTTAAGCTTGAAATCATGACAAGTATTTCTTTAACCAAAATGATATAAAACTAGAAATCAATAACAAGAAGAAAGGTGGAAAACTTACAGATAAACAACAACTAAACAACATGCTCCTTAAAAATATTAGATTAAAGAAGAACTCAAGAGAAACCAAAAAATATTTTAGAACAAATTAAAATGGAAACACAACTTATTAAACCCATTAGATGCTGCAAAAACAATTCTAAGAAGGAAGTTTATAGTGATAAATACTTACATAAAGAAACAAGAAAGATCTCAGATAAACAGAAACAGCATCACTCTGTACTTCTAGGATCTAGAGGATAACCCAGAGGAATTAGAAAAATTACTAAAATATATGATATACTAAGACTGAGAAAGAAATACATTATCTGAATCCTTCAAGGACAAGTATGGCAATTGTATCAGTAATTGAAAATCTTCCAACACAGCAAAGCCCAGCACCAGAAGTTTTTACTGGTGAATTCTATTAAACGTTTAAAGAAAAATCAATGCCAATTCTTCTAAAACACCTCCAAAAAATTGAAGTGGAATGTCATTCCAAAATTCATTTTACAAAAATGTCATGATGCAAAAGATAAAGACACAATATGAGAAGATAATTACAGACCAAAATCTTCAAGGAACATGTGTACAACAAAATATTAGCAAACCTAATTCATTAGCATATTAAAAGTATCATGGGATTCCTCCTTGGGATTCAAGGATTATTCAACATACTCAAATCAATAAATGTGATACACTAATAAAATGTAAAGTAGAAAACATAGGATCATCTCAATAAATACAGAAAATAAAATTTGACAAAATGCATCTTTCTATGATAAAAACCCTAAAAAAAATTTGATCATAGAAGGACACACCTCAACATAATAAATGTTATATATGACAAAGTCATAGCCAAATCATACTCAGTGATGAAAGTTTAAAAGTCTTTCACATAAAATTAGGAAAAACGAGAGTCCTCACTGTAATTACTCCCGTCAACACAGTAATGGAAGTTTTAGCCTAAGCAGTCTGGCAAGAAAAATAAATAACAGGGATTAAAGCAGGAAAAGAAAAGGTAAAATTAACTTTGCTTGCATAGAATAGGTTGTTATCTACAGAAAATCCTAAATATTCCACCAAAAATGGCAAGAATTAATCAAGAAATTCAGTAAAGTTGTGGAATAAAAACTCAACATCCAAAAAATAGGTGCATTTCTGTACATTATTACCAAAGCATCTGAAAGAATAAAAAACTCAATTACAGTGGGATCAAAGTAATAAATTACTTTAAAGTAAATTTAACCTAAGTGGTAAAAAAATCTGTGGACTTAAAATCAGAGCACTGATGAGTAAAAGTTAAGAAAATGCAAATAAGTATAAATATATTCCATGTTCTGCATTGGAATAGTTGATATTAATAAATGTCCGTACTAGTCAAAACAATCTATAAATTCAACACAATCTTATCAACATTTCAACATAATTTTTATCAACATTTCAATGACATTTTTCCAGAAATAGAAAAAAATATCATAAATTTTATGAAATCAAAGTCCCTGAACAGCCAAAGAAATTTTGAAAAAGAACAAAGCTGAAGACAGAAGACTTCCTGATTTTAAACAATATTATAATGCTACTGGCACAAAAACAGACACATAGATTAATGGAGCAATATTGAGAAAGTAAAATAAACCTTTCCATCTATGTTCAACTAATACTTGATAAGGTAGCTAAGAATACTCAATTGGAAAGGGGGAGTTTCTTCAATAAATAATGTTGTAAAAACTGAGTAACCACATGCAGAAAAATGTAACTGGACTTCTATATTAATTCAAAATGGATTAAAGACTTAAAGATGTGAACAAACCTATGAACTTCATAGAAGAAAACATAGGCAAACATAGGCACCTTGACAATGGTCTTGGTTGTGACTTTTCTGGGTATGAGACCAAAAGCACAAGCAACAAAAGAAAGAATAAATAAATAAATAAAAGGAATCAACATTAAACTAAAAATCTTCTGCAGAGCAAAAAAATAAATAAATAAATCAACAAAATAAAAAGATAACTTACAGAAGGGAAGAAAATATTTTCAAATAAAATATCTAAGAGTTTATTCTGATGAACTTTCCCTGATGTGGTTTTCATTCTAGCCCATGTGGGATTATGGCTTCTCTTGCTTCTTCTGTCTGCCCTCTAGTTGATGAGGCAAAGTTTGTGCAAGCTTCCTGATGGGAGGAAGTGGCGGTGGGAAAAAAAGGGTCTTACTCTGGTGGGCATATCCTTGCTCAGTAAAACTTTAATTATCTGTTGATGGGTGGTGGTGTGCTCCTTCCCTGTTAATTGTTTGGCCTGAGCTGACCCAGCTCTGAGATCTATAGGGCTTCATCGTAGGATTAATGGTGACCTCCAAGAGGGCTCATACCAAGCGGCACCTTCCAGAGCCCAATCCCTGCAGCAAACACTGCTGACACATGCCTTCAGAGGAGGAGCAGGCAGATTTGGTAGATTTGATTCAGTCTCCTGTAGGGTCACTTCTCCTTTCCCCTGGGTCTTGGTGTGCACAAGATTTTGCTTGTGCCCTCTAAGAGTGGAGTCTCTATTTCCCCCAGTACTGTGGAAGTCCTGTAATCATATCCTGCTGGTCTTCAGTCAGATTTCCTTGGTCTTCCCAGTTCCTTTGCCAGATCCCCAGACTGGGGATCAGAAACTTTCACAACAGCGGGAGAACTTCTTTGGTATTATTGACCTCCAGTTTGTGGGTTGCCCACCCAACAGAGATGGGATTTGATTTTATCATGATTTCACCCCTCTTACCATATTGCTGTGGCTTCTTCTTTGTCTTTGTATATGGGGTATCTTTTTTTTTTTTTGGTGATTCTAGTGTCCTCCTGTCAATTGTTGTTCAAAAACTAGTTGATATTTTGGTGCTCTCACAGGAGGAGATAAGTGCATATACTTCTAATTCACCATCTTGAAACAATCCCCTCTGAGAGTTTAATATCCAAATTATATGAATAAATAATTCAATCAAAAGCAAAAAAAAAATCTTATTAATATTGAGCAATGGAACTGACCAGATATTTTTTTCTAAATAAGACATATAAATCACCACCAGGTAACATAAGAAGATGATGCTCAACATCACTTATCATCAGGAAAAGGAAAATCAAAATCTCAATGAGATATCCACTCACATCTGTTACAATGGCTATACCCAAATAGACAAGAGATAACAAGTGCTGGGGAGGGTGTGGAAAAAAAGAAAATCCTTGTACATTCTTGATGGCAATCTAAACTGGTACATCCACTACAGAAAACAGTATGGATTTTTTTCAACACATTAAAAATAAAACTACTATACAATCCAGCAGTCTTCCTTCTGGGTATATTACAATTCTGAAGGAAATGAAATCAGGATTTTGAAGACATACCTACACTCTCCTGTTCATTGTAACATTGCTAACAATAGTAAAGATGTGTGTGTGTGTGTGTGTGTGTGTGTGTGTGTATTAATCACTCAGTCACGTTCAATTCTTGCGACCCCATGGACCATAGCTCTTAGGCTCTTCTGTCCATGGGATTCTCCAGGCAACAATACTGGACTGGATTGCCATTCTTTTCTCCAAGTCAAGATATGGAAATAATCTAAATGTCCTAAAGAAGGTCCTGTATGGATACACAATGAGACGTTTGTCAGTCATGAGAAAGAAGGAAATCATCCCATTTGTGACAACATAAATGAAACTCAAGTGCATTATGCTAAGTGAAACTTCAGATGGAGAAAGGCAAATAAGCTATGATATCACTTACATGTAGAATCCAAAAAAGCAGAAATCAGAGGGAGTAGAACGTTGATTACCAAGGGTTATGGTGTGGGAAAAAGGGAGAGACATTGCCAAAGGGTTCAGTTCACTTCAGTTCAGTTCAGTTGCTCAGTTGTATCCAACTCTGCGACCCCATGGATTGCAGCAGGCCAGGCCAGGCTTCCCTGTCTGTCACTAACTCCCGGAGATTGCTCAAACTCAGGTCCACTGATTGTGTGATGCCATCCAACCATCTCATCCTCTATCATCCCCTTTTCCTCCTGCCTTCAATTTTTCCAAGCATCAGGGTCTTTTCCAAGGAGTCAGTTCTTCACATCAGGTGGTCAAAGTATTGGAGCTTCAGCTTCAGCATCAGTCCTTCCAATGAATATTCAGGACTGATTTCCTTTAGGATGGACTTGTTAGATCTCCTTGCAGTACAGGACTCTCAAAAGTCCTCTCCAATCCACAGATCCAAAAGCATCAATTCTTCAGTGCTCAGGCTTCTTTATAGTACAACTCTCACATCCATACATGACCACTGAAAAAACCATAGCTTTTACTAGACGGACCTTTGTTGGCCAAGCAATGTCTCTGTTTTTTAATATGCTGTCCAGGTTGGTCATAGTTTCTCTTTCAAAGAGCAAGCATCTTTTCATTTCATGGCTGCAGTCACCATCTGCAATGATTTTGGAGCCCCCCAAAATGAAATCTGTCACTGTTTCCACTGTTTCCCCATCTGTTTGCCATGAGGTGATGGGACCAGATGGCATTATCTCCATTGTTTGAATGTTGAGTTTTAAGCCAACTTTTCCACTCTCCTTTTTCACCTTCATCAAGAGGCTCTTTAGTTCTTCTTCACTTTCTGCCATAAGGGCAATATCAAATGCATATCTGAGGTTATTGATATCCCTCCTGGCAATCTAGACCCCAGCTTGTGCTTTATCCAGCCTGGCATTTTGCATGATATACTCTGCGTACAAGTTAAATAGGCAGGGTGACAATATACAGCCTTGATGTACTCCTTTCCCAATTTGGAACCAGTCCACGTCTGGTTCTAACTGTTGCTTCTTGACCTGCATATAGATTTCTCAGGAGGCAGGTAATTGTAAGGTAATTAAAATTACAAATCTAATTACAAGATTAACAAGTTCTGTGTATCTAATGTATAGCATGTTGCTTATAGACAATAAAACTGTATTATGTACTTAAAAGTTGCCAAGAGAATAAATATTAAATGTTCCCACCAGAAAAAAGAAATGATAATTATGTCATGTGCGGGGAGCCGGCCTGAGTGCTCAGGCCCCTTCTCGGCCCTGAGAGAGATCTAAGAGGTCCCTCTCTGTCCCACCACCCCTGATTTGTTAAAGTGCAAATTGGCCTTTCTCACCTCCCTCAAGGAAATCGCTGCAGCCACCATTTGCCCATTCTCCTGAATCTGATAAGATTATCGGGCTCCTGTGAACGGTTTATGTCTAGGTAGTCTTTAACTGATTGTAAGACGCTGGTGCCATGCTCTGCTAGAGTTAGATAAAACTCCTGAGCTAAAACTAGTGTCTGCAGTTCTGCACGTATGCAAGTCTTTGATCTAAAATTTGGTGAATCCTGTTAGCATATATATGTATGTTACCCCTCAATAAAGTCGTCGGAATCAGTCACAAGCTGACTCTGTCCCTCTCAACCCCATCTTTCCGAGTCTTTTATTTCTCAGGTGCTCTGGTGATTGCGTCCTCGACCTGTTCGTTTTGCCGGCAGGTCCGGCAGTCATGTGATGAAGGTGCTAGTTAATGCTATGGTGATGATTGTTCATGCTAAGTTGGTCACGTTTTTGTTGTTGTTTAGTCGCTCAGTCGTGTCCAACTCTTTGTGACCCTGTGGACCATAACCCACCTGGCTCTTCTGTCCATGGAATTCTCCAAACAATGATACTGGAGTGGGTTGCCATACCCTGCTTCAGGGGATCTTCCCAACTGAGGGATGGATACCACACCTCTTATGTCTACTGCATTGGCAGGTGGGAAGTCCATGATGATGATCACTTTACAATATATAAGTATATCAAGTTTTATACTTAACCTTACAGATGTTGTATGTTATTGATATCCCAATGAAGCTAGAAAAAAAAAAAAAAAAGTTGAAGAGACTAGGACTAACAACTAAGGGTAAATATTCTATCATTTGACAGGGCAACTATTTTATTTTCTAAGTCTTATAAAATAGCAGTTAAAAAACAATCAAAGCTTTAATAACTAACTATAGTTCCTTCATGTCTATTATATGCAAAGCACTACGTTTAAGATATTTTCTTATATAAAACATGTTTTCCCCATATGTGTACATTCAGATTTACAAAATACAGTATGAAAAAAAAAAGAAATAAAAATGCATTGCATTTTAAAATATCATATTTAAAGTACTTTTAATAACATAGAGCACTATAAAATTCATAGAGGTAAAAATTAAACAACAGCAAAAATGAAGTGTTAAGTATATAGAATGCTTAATATTTGATAGTATCCTTTATGATTTATCAGATTTAACTACTGAAATGAAGACAAATGCTTGCTGTTCCTATTCTATAGTTCATAAAACTAAAAATTAAGGTAACCTAAAAACCACACATTACTAATAAATAATAAAATAAGAATAAAATATGCATTTTTTTATTTAGATACACCATTTTCTTTTCAATGCCTGTTAGACACATTTATCCAGATCTTATAAAAGTGAATTATTGCAAAACATATAAAATATATTCTAAAATGCTCACTGACATCAGTTATTCATTAATTCATTTAACAATCATTTTTAAAATATTTCCTAGGTTTCCTAGTTTTATGTTAATTGAAAAAAAAAATAGTCTACAGATTCATTAACATCCTTAAATTAGTTGAAAGTTCTTATAAGACATAGGCCTTAACATGTGTCGGCAACTTGTAAGATAGAAGATGTGAACGATCAATTTGGAGCAATATTAAACAGATAAATCTTCAAGGAAAACTGAGTTAGAAGCTGTAAGTTGTAGGAACTTAGATTAAATTTGCGAAAAGAAAGTGGATTTTTAAAAAAAGGTGAATGAAGTGTAATATTTGTTATGTGTAGCCTTGTGTAATTTGATTTGATTATTTCATTGGGCTGTTTACCAATACCAAAGAACATATTGATTGACTGATTTTGTGTGTGTGTGTGTGTGTTAAACACCTTGAGTATTAAGAAGAGAAAGGAAGCCAAGTAACTAAAGGGAAAACTTAGGTTCTGAAAGCATGGACTGATAAAGATGATATGTAAAAGGGTTAATCAATCGTTGACAAAAACATCATTAACACTACTTGTTTTAAGGAAATAAGATGGGAATGTGGAAATTTAAAAAGCAGCAAAATAGCACACAAGATCCTTCAGGTTCTCTTTGATTTACAGAAAGTTGTGTTGAAACAGGTAGATATGGATGTTCTTTCTAAAGCATTCAAGTGGGAACTCTCTTCCCACTGAACATTTCCATATTTATAGGCTGAATTGAGAGGTGGGCAGGTGCCATCTAGTTGAATATACGAAATGAAGGGCCCCTGGTCCAGGACGGGAATTGACACATGGCGTGAGGAGCCTGCCCCGCTGTGCTGCGGAGCTTGCAGACAAACATGCTGTTGTTAGTGGAGGCTGGGTTACTCATCCTCGGAAAGAGATCTTTGCAGGTGAAGGCCTTCTTTCCAGACATAAGAAGAGGGGAGGAGTGAAATTCCTGAAGAGAACCAAAGCAGTTAGTTTGAAACTGAGCTTGACCCTGTGGGGCCTCCTTGGGACAGATACCTCACCCGTGTCCTCTGCCTGTTTTTGTTTCTCAAAAAGCTATAGTCACCCAGGACTCTCCTGAGTCACAAACACATGACTCAGTAATTTATTTTTTAAGAGGCTGTGACCACATACTGACAAAAACGGCAGTTCAACTCAGAGAATTGGTAACAATTTAAACAGTAAATCAACCACATAGCAGTTGTAGAATCTTTAGTCCCTCCTTGAAGCACCTAGATAACACGTCTGATGCACATTCCTGAGTTGCTTTACAGATACTAAAACCTCTACCAAATGAAAGAAGCTAATTACTTGATGGTCATGAGCATGTATCCCCCAGATCTACTAGATTCTATTGATTGATAACAGTAACCCTTGTGACCCTACCCTGTTACCTCTCTGTAAACCAATCAGAGAATTGTGCATAAATTGATCACATACCTGCCAACTCCCTTCTCTTACAATATCTTTAAAAAAGTTTCCTTGAAACCCATCAGGAATTTCAGTTTTTCTGAGCATAGCTGCCCTGGACTCCTTGTCTGGTGCCCACTATAACACTGCATTTTCCTTCACCACAACCCTGTCCGAAGATTGGCCCAACTGCCCATGGGCAGCAGATTCAAGTCTGGTTCACTAACAAATTCTTCCATTCAACTTACAAAATTAGACCCTAATTTCTAAAGGTCAACGGGTTTATCTTTTTTTGTTCTGTTTTTAATCTTTAACATTCAGGAAAATATTCAATAAGTCCTTGTTGGTGAATAGAGTAATAGAATAAAACTGTTGAGACACATTTGTTTTATTGGATTTCTGTTTTTATGCTAAAATGAATACTTACTCTTATGTTAGAATATCCCTAATGTGAGAATCAATAACTTTTATTAAATAAGGTTAATCGACATTTGGTGAAGTGTCCCTGTGGCTCAGACAGCCAGGTGGTGCTAGTGGTAAAGAACTTGCCTGCCAATGCAGGAGATACAAGAGATGTGGGTATGATCCCTGGGTTGGGGAGATCCCTTGGAGCAAGGCATAGCAACACATTCCAGAGTTCTTGCCTGGAGAATCCCATGTACAGAGGAGCCTGGTGGGCTACAGTCCATAGAGTTACAAAGAGTTAGACACGACTGAGATGACTGAGCACACATGTATGACATGTGGTAGATAAAACATGCTTCTGAACATGTACTTTCTATCCTTTCAAATTTTCTAGCAAATAAAAAATGTCATGTTATAAATTCACTATGTTATAATCAACTTTATACTCTAAACTGAAATACAGAATATCTTTAAAATATATAAAATTCCTTATTAAAGTTAATCTTCTTGATATGATTTAAAGAACTAAAATTTTCTAAAAAAAGATGTATATGTGAAAGTGCCTAAAAGTATGAATCTTCTAGACAACTATACTGAGAGAATAGAACTAATAACTAAATGACCAAATATAGGGATATCTTTTCTAGAGCAAATATTATTTAATTATTAATTTTTACTGATATTTATTTTATCAAACGTTAATTATGTCTTCATAACATGTGCTTAGGAATTAAATAGACCCAGTTCTCACTTCTCTTAAGCCATGTAATTACTTAAACATTTGGATACTAAAGTGCAACAAATAAAAATTAACATAATATTACTTAACTTTTGAGTTATATTGAATAGCACAGATTATTGATTTCAATTGCTTAGTGTGCTACTTGGTAAATTGTTTTAACAAATGATTTATATTTGTAACTCTTATTATTATTAATATATTACATATCATCAAAGATGATTATAAATATTATATAACAAAACATCCAATAATGATAAAAATAATATTATGCATGCATTTACTTATTTTTAAGAAAAAATATGTAGTGAACACTGTACATTTGCTTAAAATTTATAAGTCAAATGGTGGAAGTGTTTCCTCATAGCTATGCATTCTTTGTTTTTGGAAAGCTATATTATTTTAAGAAGGAACTTTATAACAAAGAAGCAAGTAAATGCTAACAATAAAGTAAACAATAAACAGAAACAAAAGTTAATTGTTGTGTTCTAATACCTGTATATAGATGAAGTTTCTGTAACAAAGAGTCTCAAAATACAGTTAAATAAAATTTCATTTTAAAAGTCGAGTCTAAGGCAACTGTTTTCATGTCTACATATTGCTTGCCATGGTAAGAGCAGAGCATTGCTTTCAGAAATTAATTGATGAATGTCACTTTTATATTTTCTGAAAATGCTTGAGTAATCTTGGTATTATTTCTTCTTCAAATAACTGGTGGTTTTAACCCCTTAGCAATCTGGTCCTGAAGTGTTCTTTGTGGGAAGAATTTTTCAATCTAGAGACTCTTCAGATTTTTTATTCTTGCCCATTTCAGTTTTGGTAATTTATGCTTATTTTTTAAAATTACTGTACATTTAGTTTAATTTGCCAAATTATTGGCATAAAGCTCTGCCTAATATTGTATTCTTACTGGTAAAGTGTGTCATTTCTCTTTAGGCTTTTATCAATCTAGTTAGAAGCTGATTAATCTTATCTTTTCAAGAAATTGGGTTTTAATTTCATTTTTTAATCCATTATTATTTTAAATCTATTTCTCTATTGCTTTTCTTTTTCACACATCTATGATCTTATCTGCATTACATCCTTCCTTCTATGATCTTATCTATATTATATCCTTTATTCTAAGTACTTTTTGGTTCTTGACTTATTTGGATCATCTTCTAATTTTTTTTTAATTTTTATACAAATGTTAATGTTTATCTTCCACTCCATCATTACAAATTATTGGCTATATTCTCCCAATTGTACTGTACATGCATAAGCTTATCTTATACCCAATAATTTATACCTCCAACTCATCCACCCTAATGTTGCTCACTCCCCACCCCCCTACTAATAACCTCCACTTATAAAGAAGATATTTGTTAATGATATGACCAATAAGGGATTCATATCCAATGTACATAAACAGTTTACACAACTCAACATCAAAAAAGCAAATGATCCAATTTGAAAATGAGCAGAAAGATCTGAATGAGGCTTCCCTGGTGGCTCAGTGGTAAAATATCCACCTGCCAATGCAGGAGATGTGGGTTCATCCCTGCATTGGGAAGATCCACAACCCACTTCAGTATTCTTGCCTGGGAAATCCCATGGACAGAGGAGACTGCTGAGCTACAGTCCAAGGAGAAGCAAAGAGCCAGAGATGACTTAGTGGCTAAACAACAACAGAAGATCTGAATAGGCATTTTTTCCAAAGAGGAAAGGCACATGGCAAACAGGCACATGAAAAGATGCTCAACACTGCTAAACATCAGGGAAATTCAAGCCAAAACAGTCACAAGTTGTCACCTCACACCTATTAGAAAGGCTATCACCAAAATGAATACAAATAACAAATGTTGGCAAGGATGTGGAGAAAGAGAACCCTTGTATACTATTGGTGTGAATATAAATTGATGTAGCTACTATTGAAAACAGTACAGAGGCTTCTTAAAAACTAAAAATAGACCTATTCATTACTATAAAATCCAGCAATACCATTCTTAGGTATATATCTAAAACAAAATAAAGAACGCTAATTTGAAAAAAACACATGCAGCCCAATGTTCATAGCAACATTATTTACAATTGCCAAGATATAGAAATAACCAACATGTCTATCTACAGATGAAAGTATAAGGATGATGTGATACCCACACACACAAACACACACACATGCACATGTGCATGCATGCATAGGAATATCAATAAGCTCAAAAAAAGAATAAGTTGACTTGAGGGTAAATTTGCCATTTGCAGGAACATGGATGGACTTGGAGGGTTTTATGCTAGAAAGATCAATGCTGTTGATATCACTTACATGTAAAATCTACAAAAAATATGTAATAAATTAGTGAATAAAACAAAAAAAGTTGACTTTGGTTTTAATTTGGTCTATTCCTGCCTAATTTCTTAAGAAATCATTTCTAAATATTTTAGTTTGAGAATTTAGCATCTTATATCTTTCCTAACATAAAAATTTATAGATATTAGCTTTCCCTTAGTCTTTATATTAGTGATATCCCATAATTTTGATATATTGTGTTTTGCATTAACTTCTTTTCAGTTACTTTCTAAATTTTCCTGTCTTTTTTGACATATGGAATTTTTAGAAATAAGTTGTTTAACTTACAGATATTTGTTTTTTCTTTCTCTTTATCTTGTTAGTATCAACTTCTAATTCAGTTCATTTTAGTTAAGAATATATTCTTTATGATTTCAAATTTTAATGATAACTATCACTAACTTACAATTAATTTATAGTATATGTGCTAAGTCGTTTCAGTTGTGTCCAACTCTTTGGGACCCCAGGGACTGTAGCCTGTCAGGCTCTCTGTCCATGGAATTTTCCAGGCAACAATGCTAGAGTGGGTTGCAATGCCCTCCTCCAAGAGATCTTCCTGACCCAGGGATTGAACCTGTATCTCTTGTATCTCCTGCATTGGCAGGCGGGTTTTTACCACTAGCAACACCTGGGAAGCCCCATTCATAGTATGATATGGCCCAATAAATGTTCAATACACTCTGAAAATAATGCTCAGTAGGGTAATCTTGACTGTAGCATTCTATAAATAACAGTTATTTAAAGGTAGCTGATAGTGTTCCTTAGGTTTGCTTTGTCTTTTCTGATAGTTCCTGTAGTTATTTTATCAGTTCCTGAGAAAGAGTGTTTAATCTTTTTTGTTATTTATTTCATTCTTTATATCTGTCTCATTTTCTTCATGGGTTTTAAATTTCCATCATTATGTACAGAGACATTTATACCTTATGAACGGCTGTTTTACCATTATGAGATCTTTCTCCCTTATCGAATACTACTATTTGTCTTGGTATATATTTCACTTGATATTAATATCAAAACTCCAGGCTGCTTATTCTTACTGATTGAATAATACATATTTTTCAGTTAGAAAATCAGTAAGAACATAATTGAACTCGACAACACCATCAATCAACCAGACAAATGGACATCTATAAACTATTTCATTCAACAACAGCAGAATACACATTCTTCCTCAAACTTATGTGGAACATTCACCAAGGTAAATCAATTCTAGGTTATAAAACGCATCTAACAAATTTAACATAATAAAAATAATACAAGATCTTCTCTCAAAAATAGAAATTAATAACTAAAAGATAAATCCAAAATCTCCAAATACATGCAGATTAAACATGTTTCAAAATAACATGCAGATAAAATGGGGAAAAACACTCCAAAGGAAAAAAAAAAAAGCTTTTAACTAAACAAAAATAAAAACAAGCCATCAAAATCTGTGGGATAGAACAGAAATACTTAAAGAGAAATTTATAGCATTGAATACATATATTAGGAAAAAAAACATATAAAATAAACTATCTAGGCTTCTGCCTTCAGAAACTAGAAAAATAAGAGCAAAGTCCAAAGTAAGTGAAAAAAGAAATAATGATTAGAAGAGAAATCAATGATTAATAGTGGGAAATCAATAGAAAAATAAATCAATGAAATAAAAAACTGACTCTGTGAAAAGATCATTAAATCAATAAGCTTCTAGCTAGACCAACTAATTTTAAAAGAGAGAGGACACAGATTACTAATATCAGAAATTAAGGAAGTGACATTACAACAAGGCAAACTTTATAATAAAATTATGGCAGAGGAATACTGTGAAGAACTTTATGCAACTCTAAGCTCACAAATTTGACAATTCCTTTAGAGACACAGTTTGTCAAATTTCAGAAATTGGAATGCATTTATTAAAATTGAATCTATAATTAATAATCTTCCCTAATAGAAAGCTTTCATCTCAGATGGTACCAAACAAGTAAAAAAAAAAAAAAAAGAGCTGTAACAGTTCTCTACAGTCTATTTCAGACTAGGAAGCTAGGAAGCAGAGAGGATTACTGCTTCAGTTGCTTACTAATCAGTTACTTAATAACTGATTCTGTGAGGCCAATATTACCCTAACATCAAGGCCAGGCAAAGATATTACAAGAAAAGAAAACTACGGACCAATATTTCTCATGGACAATGATGCAAAAATCCTGAACAAAATACTAGGAGATTTAATCCAACAGTGTATAAAAAGACCCACCACAACCAAATAGGATTTATCTTTGTTATACAAGGCTAGATTAAAATTCAAAACTTACCAATGCAATCCATCATATTTTATAAATTAAAGAAGAAAAAAATCAAGTGATAATATTAATAAATGCAGAAAAAACATTTGACAAAATCCAGTATCAGTCATGATAAAAGAAAAAGTACTTTCAGTAACTAAAAAGAGAGAACTTCCTCGACTTTCTGAAGAATATTTACAAAAGTCTACAATTAAATCATATTTAATGGTGGGACATTTGAAGCTTTCCCACTAAGAAAGACAGAAGGAAATGGATATCCAGTCTCCACTTTTTTTCAAGGTTTCACATGATTTATATATCTTCTATAAATGCATGCAATATAGTTCCATGTGTACACACAAATACTATAAAATATGACCATTCTGCAGACTAATAAACAATACTGCTCCACTACATTATACTGAATGATTGTGGAAATCAAATATAAAATGTGATTTACATTGTTTTGAAACAGTTGTGCTTTTGACGTTCAGTGGCATTTTACTAGTGTTCACTTTTGAAAATTATTTTGTGGTTAATTAGCATATTTTAATGCTTTGCATAAACATTTAGAAGGCTGTCAATGAGTATATTCACTTTTAAGGTACACTGCTAAGCTGTACTTATGGTTTAGCAACCTTATATAACATTTTCATGTGATTATCTATTTCTCTATGTCCTGGATATATTGGGCATTATTACTTTAAAGTGATTAAGGTTAAAAAATAGAAATAACAAAACTCAAACATTTTAAGAGACAGAACTGTAGTTTGAAAAAGTGTAACTGGCATTTGGGGATATAGTCAATGAGGATTCAGGTCAGTCGTGTCCAACTCTTTGTGACCCCATGGACTGCAGCATGCCAGGTTTCCATGTCCATCACCAACTCTCAGAGCTTGCTTAAACTCATGTCCATCAAGTTGGTGATGCCATCCAATCATCTCATCCTCTGTTGTCCCCTTCTCCTCCTGCCTTCAATCTTTCACAGAATTAGGGTCTTTTCCAATGAGTCCTAGATAGAAACAATTAACTACAAAAATAATGACATATTTGTTGATAGAAAATTTATATATCCATTTTAGAAAGATACTAGAGGGCTGTATGTGAAATATATTATCTCCTTTAGAAAAAGTGTATAAGGCAGTTCTGAAAAACATAAAATCAGAAAAAAAAAGAAAAACATAAAATCAGGATGATGGTAAATTTACGAGTAATATAAATGACCATAAAATGTATCTAATTTGAAATAAAATATGAGCATTTTAGAGATATTATAGAATCAAATAAAATAAAATGTGATTTTTTTAAAAGCCGAAGGGTAATTTATAATTACCTTAATTCAAAATATACATATCTCAGAAGAAAAAATTATGTATGTCAAATTGTTTGACTAAAAAGACAAATTTATGGTATCATGAAATAACTGGAAGGTGATTTAGAAGTACAAAGTTTTCAAATATTTCTATATGTCTGCCTTTCCATTGATATGCACTTATTAATTAATTTTTGTAAAATTGTCTTTAAAAATAAATTTACAGTTTAGTGTGGAGGGTTTCAATTTCAGCTCTGATATGTAAAAATCTTGAAAGTCATCACTTTCATCATTACAAGAAAGTAGCTAAATAAAATGAACTGATTTTTTTTGATCCATCAAATATTTGATATTACAGAATAAATTACAACTTCAAAATATAGACAGAGGCAAAACAGAGACTCACAATCGAGAACTGTTCAAAGCAGAAATCCTCTGTGCCACAAATTGATAGAAACATTTAGATGATAACTATTACAAATTTTTGGAGTCTGAGTGTGGATTACTTTGAAAAACTTCTTGGCTCTCAATCTTGTGTTTTACCTCCAAGAGCCCCCACTTTATCTAGGTTAAGAGCCCATGAATAAATTATGTGTGTTTTAAGCAGGAGAATGGAAAAAGTAACCATTCTGAAACATGTCCAGAGTGTTCTCCAAAAGGAAAGACCTCTCTTCAGGTGAAATTGCTTTACATCATCTTATCTATCTGGATGCCGAGCAATTAGTCAACTCTAGATCCCTTTAGTCTTCCTGTATCACCTAAGCGGAAATAAATTTCTGTATAAGAAAAAGTGGAACTATTCTCAAATTAGGTAGTTTTTCATTTTATTGTGAGATACAAAGATTCTCTAGTATTTAGTATCTAATTAATCTCAAAGGGTGTAGCATATATATATATATATATAAAGAATTATCAATGCTTAATTCACTTATGTATGGAAATAGATGCTTAATCAGAAATAAAAAAGTCATTCAGGGTTTTAAAAATCATTGCATTTGACTTAACTTTTCTGATAACATAAAGCATAGAATGTCCATGTTGTCCTTTGCTTCATCTCCCTGTATGCAACCTCTTTTGAAACTTAGTTAGATTTGTATAATGACTTCCAAACAAATAGAAAATGTTTTTTTTTAATAATTTTGACCACAGATGAGACATGAAGAAGAGAGCTAATATTAATAATATTGGTGAATGGAAATTACAGTTTTTAAAATACCATTAAAATAGGAGATTTTACTTAAGAAAGCACCAATAAAAATAAACTTTGGCAATATTAATTGATAACATAAATGTACATGTGAATTTGAATAATTGCTTAGTTCAAAACAATAACAAGCCCATTCCAAAGAAAGTGTTTACAATTTTGGGTAGTGGTAGATTAACTCACACACAAACAAAAGTGCTACTGCTTTTAAGTTGGTAGAGCTAAGAGGTAGCTCGGAATAGATTAAAAAGAAGTCAAACATGATCAGTTCTGTATAAGCAACTCTTTTGCTCCTTTGCTGTTTGCCCATTCTTGTTCCCCTAATCTTAAGAGAACCTAATTATAGAAATGAGGTCACTAGGCAATTTAACCTAACTTCTGAATTATGCTCTACTGAATACACACAACGCTTTACCTAGCCTGTTGATTCTTTCTCTAGATTAGAGAAGTAAAAATGAATACTTAAATAGTTGAATAATTACTAATTGTCCACCCCCAGCACTCTTAGAACTCCTGCAAGCAAGTCACTTGGGCAAAATAGGATCTGAAGAAAGACCATGAGGAATTAGGCAGTCTGCACACAGTGGAAAATGATGCAGAATCCAACCTCTTACCCCAGTAACTCACTGAAATTCTCTCCCACTTTTCCCTTCAAAAATGATCATGGCCAAGCAGAATCTTCAAGGTTTATTTAGAATATGAGTCTGCCTACTCCCCAGGTTTCTGATTTCCTGATTAAAGCACACTTTGCTTTCTAACCAACACCTGTCTCTCAAGTATTGTTTACTTTGAGCAGTGACCAGGCTCATTCAAGTTCAATAACAACATCTCAGGTGTACCTACATTGCAAATATTTGATCTTGATAGTTGTCTCTTCTATTTGACAACTGAAGAGTTATTGATTTTTCCAATTCTGGATTAATTCATTCCCGGCTGAGTTTTGCTTGCATTTTCAAATCCATCTCTCATGGTATTTTAAAAGCTAAACCCCAGGAGTCGCTTGTATATTTTTGAGATTAATCCTTTGTCTGTTGTTTTGTTTGCTATTATTTTCTCCCAATCTGAGGGCTGTCTTTTCACCTTGCTTATAGTTTCCTTTGTTGTGCAAAAGCTTTTAAGTTTAATTAGGTCCCATTTGTTTATTTTTACTTTTATTTCCAATATTCTGGGAGGTGGGTCATGGAGGATCCTGCTGTGATTTATGTCAGAGAATGTTTTGCCTATGTTCTCCTCTAGGAGTTTTATAGTTTCTGGTCTTACATTTAGATCTTTAATCCATTTTGAGTTTATTTTTGTGTATGGTGTTAGAAAGTGTTCTAGTTTCATTCTTTTACAAGTGGTTGACCAGTTTTCCCAGCACCACTTGTTAAAGAGGTTGTCTTTTTCCCATTGTATATTCTTGCCTCCTTTGTCGAAGATAAGGTGTCCATAGGTTCATGGATTTATCTCTGGGCTTTCTATTCTGTTCCATTGATCTATATTTCTGTCTTTGCACCAGTACCATACTGTCTTGATGACTGTGGCTTTATAGTATAGTCTGAAGTCAGGCAGGTTGATTCCTCCAGTTCCATTCTTCTTTCTCAAGATTACTTTGGCTATTCGAGGCCCCAGTGATTTACTCAGTACTTATTTTCTGTTATGTAGAATAATTTCCATTGAAATCAGCAAAGCTTAGATAGAATGTCTTTATACCTTTTTATTATTATTGATTATTTTTAGCTAATGAGTAAATATCCACTGATTTCATAAACTTTGGACAGTTCCTAAAAGTTAATGTAATTAACTCAGTGACTTGAAAAGCGAATCATTGCCAAGGTCCTGCTTCTTCACATGTTATGCTTTTTGAACCACCTATTAGGGCTTGTTTAAACTTAAGTTTTTTATTTTTCTTAATTTTTCTTTACTTCTTAATTTTTATGTGACCTAGAAAGACAGGGAATCCAGATTGTATTTGATATTGGCAATGCTTTATGGCTATTATCATCAATTTTAAAATTATTTATTTAATTTCATACATCATAAAACATTCACATAGTAAATACACCTAAAATAAAAAGATAGTAAAATGTGAAAAATATCTCTCCCATCTGTCTACTAACACTGCTACTTCTTTACAAAACCATATATATATATCTAAGCTAATCCAGAGTGAAAGCTCTCTGAGCATTTCAGAATCTATATATTTAAGGATTTTTTCACAAGATGGCTATTTTTCTCTTTGGGTAACCAAAATTTTATACTTAAATGTATACAATATTATGATAGTTTACACAATCATATCACTCTCCTAAAATAAATTATTTCTTACAGTATTTATGTAATGATATTGAGATATTCTGGTTCTTAGGTCCTTGATCTGTGTTGCATTTCTTTGACATCTTAAAAGATTTTTAATATAATTTTTATTTTTAAATTTATTTTTGGCTACACTGGGTCTTTGCTGCAGCACATGAACTTTCTCTGGTTACAGCATAAAGGGACTTCTCTCCATTTGCAGTGCATGGGCTTTCCATTATTGAGGCTTCTTTTCTTGCTGTGCACAGGCTCTGGGGCATATGGGCTTCAGTAGTTGTGGCACACGGGATTAGCTGCCTCATGACATGTGGGATCTTCCCAGATCAGGGATAGAATCCATGTCACCTGCATTAGCAGGCAGATTCCTAACCACTGGATCACCAGGGAAGTCCTGACTTCCCGACTTCTAAATCCTTACTTAGAACTTGAAGGTAATGATGCTTGGGGAAAAAAATGGTAAGCGATCTATAAAAATTTCTGCAAGCTTGTCACTGTTAGAAATAAGGGGAAAATACTACAAGGATATTAACCTTGGAAAAGGAAACAGATTTTTGTCCATCAGATTACATGGAAGAAACCTAAGTGTCCATCAACAGATGAATGGATAAAGAAGATGTGGTACCTGGATAAATGGAATGTTACTCAGCTATGAAAAGAAATGAACTTAGGCTATTTGTAGAGAAGTGGATGAAACTAGTCTGTCATACAAAGCGAAGTAAGTCAGAAAGAAAAAAATCAATATTGTATATAGATGTATCTATGTGGAATCTAGAAAAATGATACAGATAAATCTATTTGCAGGGCAGGAATATGGACACAGACATAGGTAATTGACATGTGGACATGTCAAGGGACAGGGCGAGTCAAACAAATGGGAAGATTGAAAACAACATGTACGCACTACCATCTGTTAAATAGATAGCTAGTGGCAACCTGTTGTATAGTACAGGGAGCTCAACTTGGGGCTCTGTGATGGGACTGTGCGGTGAGGAGATGGGAGGCTAGGATGGGAGGCTCAGGCGATTCAAGAGCAAGGGGATATACAGATACATACAGCTGATTCACGCCGCTATGCAGCAGAAACTAACACATTATTACAAAGCAACTATATCACAATTAAAAAAGATTACACAGTGAAATACAGGTTATGAATTTTGATATTAAAGTGTTGAATATTTTTGTTCTACATTATCTGTTTTGAAGGAAAGGCATCTGGTCATGACTTAGAAAACAGTTCCAGTGGTTCTTGATAATGTAAAGAGAATAAGTCAATAACTTTAGATCAATGACAATATCATGTAAACATTGATTTGTTTTTTGTGTCTATGGCATCATATAATATGAGGCAGTGAATACGCTCCATGAATCTCACTGTATTTATAGTACTGAAGATCTTGTCTTTTTTTTTTTTTTAACCTAAAACCCCCTGGTGAAAATTTTGGTTCGTATGTGTCATGGGAGACTGCAAAGACAAAAGTTTGAACCCTCAGAACTATACAACACTAGTAAAGTAAGACTATTCAGAACTGTAAGAATAATTGCAACATATTTATGAGAATCAACAGCTTTTTCATTCATTCTCTTAGACTCCTCACCAACAGTTTGAATTGAACACAACAGCTTATTAAACTTTGATTCTTCACTGTGTTCTTAATAATAAATTATTTTATAAAATGCACTTGTAAGTCTCATTTCCAATATAAAACCTACAATGATTGATTTATTATATTTCTCTCAATTGGGGGCCAAGTCTTTAATTCACATATTGAAAATATAGGGCATTTTCAGGAAAACAAGCCCCTGTGAAAATCTCACAGTTTGAGGTAAAGAACAGTAAAATGCTTCTCCTCCTTTTCATATCTTTTGTATACTATATCCAGTCTCTAAAAATTGTTCTACATATGATAGAAAAATAAAGATTTTTATCTGTACAGTTAACAATTAGCTAAAGAACATTAGAATATCCAAGTTCAGTTCGAGGGTTGAGATGATCCCCTTTAGAAGGAAATGGCAACCCAATCTAGTATTCTTTGGAGAGTCCCATGAACAGAAGACCCTGGCGGGCTACAGTCCATGGGGTCATAAAATGTTGGACATGCCTGATTGACTAAATGTATGCACATGCACATACGTTTTCACATTTTTCTATGTGGTTTTCTTCTCCATTTTTAGTGTTCAAATGAAACCACTATGACCTCAGAACACCCACAAAATTGGCCTTTCTAATATCTGAATAATAGATTCACATTTTGAATAGACACATCTCCCTTTTTAGTTTTGATGCTTTGATATTTTCTAAGTTGTTAACCCTACTATTTCCCACCATTTATATTTTGTCCTTCACTAATAACTCCACATGCTGTGCAGTGAGCAAGTTAAATCACTATTACATCTTCTTTCTGTTCCTTATCTTTCTTCTTATGAAACAATTTTATCTCATAGTCTATTGTAGTCATTTTCTCAAGTCTAATGACCAGAAGCTTAAAAAAATATCCTATATAATACTTTACAGCTTTCAAATCCCTTTATATACACATGATAAAGTCATCATTTCTTTTCACATTTAAAAATTTCTTGATTATCATTTAATATAAATGCTTGAATTTTCACACTGATATTATCTTTAGTTTCTGAGTCTAATTAGTAGCATTAACATCAAAGACAATTTCATTTTTTTTTTCATTTATATTAATCCTTGAAACATGTTCTCACCCTTTTTTTATCCAACACATTTTACAAGTTATAAATTAGCATTAGCAAAAGCAAAACTGTCAGGGAATAAAATTTCCAAAGGTCATAATGTCATTATTATTAAGAATAGAATTGCCTACTCATTATCATTACTTTATTTTTGACCATGAATTCATTTATGCAAAGGTTTTCTTTTTTTCTTTAGTTTTTTAGAGTGAGATAAGTTTCCACTTAAGACTTAGTCATGTAAAAGAAACTGTAAGTTTAATGTGGAGCTAAATGGCTTGCACAGACACTATTTGTCACTAAGCAGTATATGCTTTTCATTGTCAAGTAGCCAGAGTGGTGTCAAAGAGGAAAATTCTTGTGGATATATATGTTTTTGTAATCACAACTAAATTTTTAAGAATTATTTTATAAAATATAAAGCTCTCAAATGATTTGTTACATCTCAAGAGTTATCTGCCAAGTTATATACATACAAAAATTAATAACATAGAATAATAAGTATATTTAATTATTTCTTAAGTACGTATATTAACTATGAAAACTCAAGCAGTTTATATTTGGTAAAACATTTCAGGAAAGACGGTTTTCAAGGGAACTTGTTTGAAGTGTCAATAGCTTTTAAAAACACTGTTCTCTGATATAAATAATATCCTTTAAATAGCCTGTCATAGGTCAGAAAATACAAATAAATTATTACCTAACAGAAGGATGGGCATCCTTGGTGGCTCAGTGGTAAAGAATCCACCTGCCAATGCAGGAAATGCGGGTTCTATTCCTTGATCAGAAAGACCCCTTGGAGAAGGAAATGGCAACCCACTCCAGTATTCTTGCCTGAGAAATACCATGAACAGAGGAGCCTGGAGGGCTACAGTTCATGGGCTCACAAAGAGTCTGACATGATTGAACGACTAAACATCAAATTCATATCTGCTTCCAAAGGTTTTCATTTCTTTCTTCCTTCAAAACCAGGTTACACTTTGTCATAGTTTCTTAAAAACATGTGCAAATTTTTCAGATTCAAAACTGCAATTGAAATATGATAGTATTATTTGATCCCTCCTCTCTGTATAATAATCCTCTAGGGTCTGTACTTCTTCATTCATGTTCTTGAAAAGTAGATAACAATCTCTGTCTTAATTTTCTCTTCCATTTACTCTCCATTCCAATCCACTGAATTCTGATTTTGCCTCCTTCACTCTGTGGAAATACTTTTAGCTGCTACCTGCTAAGATCCTGTTGCCAAAGCCAGCTGATTTTCATCCTCACTTACTGAGACTTTCTGTTCCATTTGAGCTGCAGAGTAGTGTCCATTACTTTCCTCTTTAAATTCTCTCTTCCATTACCTTCCTTGATACCACTATTTCCTGATTCTTTTCATTTTCTCATTCTTTCTTTCATAATCATTTTCATGTGTCTGTCTTTCTCCCTATATCCTTTAAGTGTCTGCTTGCCTCAAGATTATATTCTCATCAATTTCTTTGTTCATTGATTTATTTTAAAATATTAAGCTTTTCAAAAAATTCTAGAGCTATGCTAGGCACTGAAATTAGAATGGTAAATATGATATTAAACCCCCTCCTGTCAGAATACCAACAGGAGTATAGAAACCAGGCATCTAAATAACCTCCTAAAAATCCAGAGCTGTGGTAAGTGTTATTTTGGAGGAAGGAAATAATTTTATATAAACATGTGCAGAAATGCCTACTGTCATTTCTACTTTACTTACTCTCACGAACTCCTTAATGTTGCCAGTTTCTCCTGCACACTCACACCATCTTCCTTTGAATCTTCTTTTAATTTGAGATTATATGAAAATATCTATTGGAACTATCTTCCTGGCTCTGTTGCAGGAATGTCAACATATTCGATGTTAAATGGCATTTGAATTTAACCCATTGTCCTGCACGCTTCATCTGCGTCAGAGATTTGAACTTCCAGTTATGAAGCATAGCTTAACCCTGCCCTCTCCCATTTCACTCTGAATCACAAAGTCTGTTTGCTTTTACTTTTAATTGATTTGTGATTTTGCTTCCTACTTTCGTCCATATTACCTTTCACTGCCACATTTCAGGAACTTATCATGTAAGTATCCTTATACTAATTTAAAAGCTGCTTTCTCTGATTGTAGATGACCCAGTGAAATTCATCCTCCAAGGTCTTCCAGGAAATTTATTTAAAAGAATTTCAGATTAAGTTACACTATTCCATTTAAAAGCTTCAATAGCATTCCATTGTATTAGGATCAAAGCATAAGCTCCTTAACTAGATAATTCAGTGTAGCTGCTGCCCACTGTCCATCCATTCTCTTGCTTCTTTTTATATTTAAACACATTTCTCTGATGTTATTTGCTATACTAAATTATATTTAACCATCTGGATGTCCTTGTTCATGTTTCCTTACACTACTAGGAAATATCCTCTCCTTTCCTCCTTTTAACTAGATTAAACACTGTTTTCTTTTAGTTCAATAGTTCAGCAAAGTCTTACCTGACTTTCTTTTCAATCCACACACACAAACATATCTCAAAATTTATCCTCACTAATGCTCCTATAATTTTCCTTGAATATTCTGTATAATTTAGAATTATACTTTTCTGTTGCCTGTTTATATTAATATTAATCTCCCCAGTGGAGCTGGATATAAGATTATGTGTGTATGTATAGGTAGGTAGATAGATAGATAGATGTATTTATATAATATGTATCCTCTATGATATGAAACTGAATATACAGACAGAAAGTGGCCAAGAATATATGCCAGTAGAACTCCGACCCACAGTGTCTGGAGGAACCAGCCTGAGAAGTCAACCATGAACTCTACAGCTTTGCAGCAACCATTGCCATTCCTTCAGGAATCCAGGAGGCAAACGCAACCTCTGCAGTAATTATCCCAAAATGGTTAGAATCTGGTTAATGACTACAAGCCTCCCTGTGTTTGCCCACATTTCCAGTTCAGGACCAACAAGAAAAACCAAATTTACCCTCAAGTCAATCATGTAGGATGTGGAATGCCTACTTAGCCATGCCAACAACCTCCATTCATGGCAGACCTGAGATTTTTCCTTTTTTGCTAATGTAAAATGTTTCTACTCTCCTGGCTGCTTTCAAGTGTTTCAAAAGTGCAAGAGATAGTGGTAAACTCTCTAGCTATGGCAAGCTCTGAATAAAAAGATTGTCTATTAAGGAGATCATCCTGTATTTCTACAGTTTTCTTGGAAGGTACACCAAGATGCCAAGTTCACATGGACTTAGTGTTCAATTAGGTGTGATCTGCCTAAAGGGACCCTTTGACTTCCTTCTCACAGCTTGTTTGAGACTTCATTTATGTGAAAGTCAGCACCAGTTCTAAACTCCACTTTGTGTATATAGGTCTGAATTTCTCTCAGTTTATCAGAATTATATTACTGGTTACCATCATTTTTGGCATCCTCAGTAGAAAAAAAAATTTTCTCCTCTTTCCTTTTTGCTCACTTCTGTTCTTCCATTTTGTGACGTGCTTTCTAAAAGTATTTGTCATACAAAGGAAATTAATCAGGTATGACACAAAGATAGACCTTACTTACAAGTCTTCCTGAATGGATGTCCAAGATCACTGAATTTGCTCTTCTCACTAGACTTGCATCCATCTGGACACATTTGCTTTTGGTCATTAATGAAACCATATGTAATTTCTCTTGTTTTTTTTTTTTTTTTTTTTGTCTTGATGGATTACTTTGATCCAGAGGTCTCTGGTTTTCTGCCCTCCAGAGGTTGCTGATGATTGGGTCTGTCTGAATTCAGAGGAAGTGGTCGACAGTTAAATGGGGTTGGGAGTGGGGATAAAACATAACATTTACTTTTCAGTGCCAAGGCAAAACTTTTAATCCACCACTATTATTTATCATGGAGCTCTCTAAATCTAAATCTTCTTCTACTCCAAGAAAAACTCAGCTTCTCCCATGTACCAAAGATAATCCTGATTCTTATGAATATCTCTCAAAATGGAATAACTTCACTAAAGTGATTTGGGCCTTCGGTGGTGTTATAGTCTCAAATGTGTCACCCAAAATTCATACGTTGAAGTCTTAACCTCTAGTTCCTTAAAGTCCAGGATGTACCTGAATTTGGAAATACATTATTTAAAAAGATGATTATAGTTAAATGAGAACACTAGTGTGGTCCCTAATCCAATATGGCTGAGATTGGTATATAGACATACACAAAGAGTAGATCAAGTGAAGACATGGGGAGAGATAGCCACCTATGAGTTAAGGAGAGAGCCCTCAGAATGAAACCAAATTTGCTGCCATCTTGACATTGGATTCCAGCCTCCAGAATTGTGAGACAATAAATTTCTTTTGTTTAAGCTCCCCAGAGTATAGCTCTTTGTTATCACAGCCATAGCAAATGTTCACCTAAAGAAATTTTCCTTGGAAAAACTGTTCATTAGAGAAGTGACTTTAAAAAAAAAAGCAGAATGGCATTTCTCAGGCTCAATAGACAATGCTTTTTGGTATTCAGAAGCCACTACATAAAATTCTGATTAAAATTGCTTTTACTATTGCATAATTTGACTAAAGCTGATGCAGGGAGTGCTAGTTCAAATCCTGGTCAGGGAACTAAGATCCCACATGCAGCATTGTTGTTGTTGTTTAGTCTCTCAGTCGTGTCCAACACTTTTTGAGTCCATGGACTACACCACGCCAGGCTTCCCTGTCCTTCACCATCTCTCAGAACTTGCTCAAACTCATGTACATTGAGTCACTGATGCAATCCAACCATCTCGTCCTCTGTTGTCCCCTTCTCCTCCTGCCTTCAATCTTTCCCAGCATCAGGATCTTTTCTAATGAGTTGGCTTTTTGTGTCAAGTGGCCAAGTACTGGAGCTTCAGCATCAGTTCTTCTAATAAATATTCAGGACTGATTTCATTTAGGATTGACTAGTTTGGTCTCCTTGCATTCCAAGGGATTCTCAAAAATCTTCTGCAGCACCACAACTTAAAAGCATCAATTTTGGGGCACTCAGCCTTCTTAATGGTCCAACTCACATTTGTAGAGTACCTGACTTCTGGTAAAATCATAGTTGTGATTATATGGACATTAGTCAGCAAAGTGATGTCTCTGCTGTCTAAATTTGTCATAGTTTTCCCTCCAAAGAACAAGCATCTTTTAATTTCGTGTCTGCAGTCACTGTCCTCAGTGACTTTGGAGCCTAGTAAATCAAAATCTGTCACTGCTTCCACTTTTTCCCCTTCAATTTGCCATGAAGTGATGGGGCCAGAGGGGTTAGTGGTAAAGATCAATACAGGAAACATAAAAGATGCTGGTTCAATACCTGAGTCAGGAATATCCCCTGAAGGAAGGCATATCAACTCACTCCAGTGTTCTTGCCTGGAAAAATCTCATGGACAGAGGAACCTGGTAGGCTACAGTCTATAGTTTCACAAAGAGTCAGACAGGACTGAAGTGACTTAGCACGCAGTCATGATGGGAACAAATGCTATGATATTAATTTTTGAATATTGAACTTTAAGCTAATTTTTTCACTCTTTCACTTTCATTAAGAGGCTCTTTAGTTCCTCTTCCCTTTCTGCCATTAGAGGGATATCATTTGCATATCTGAGGTTGTTGATATTTCTCCCAGCAATCTTGATTCCATCTTGTGATTCATCCAACCCAGCATTTTGCACGATGAACTATCTATAGCAGTTAAATAAACAGTGTTACAATATACAGTCTTCACATAATCCTTTCCCAGTTTTGAGCCTGTCAGTTGTTCCATGTCCTGTTTTAAGTGCTGCTTTTTTACCTACATACAAGTTTCTTAGGGAACAGGTGTGGTGGTCTGGTACTCCCATCTCATTAAGAATTTCCTACAGTTTTTTTGTGACCCACATTGTATGTAGTCAATGAAGAAGAAATAGATGCTAATTAGGAAATCCCTTTCCTTCTCCATGATTCAACGAATGTTGGCAATGTGATCTCTGGTTCCTCAAACTCTTCAAAATTCAGCTTGTACATCTGGAAATTCTCAATTCACTCAATTCTCAGTTCAATAATGCTGAAGCCTATCTTGAAGGATTTTGAGCATAACCTTGCTAGCACATGAACTGAGCAGAATTGTATGGTAGTTTGTACATTCTTTGGCATTGCTCTTTTTGGAGATTGGAATTAAAACTGACATTTTCCAGTCCTGTGGCCACTTATGTTTTCCAAATTTGCTAACATATTGAGTGCAGCACTTTAACAGCATCTTCTTTTAAGATTTTAAATAGCTCAGCTGGAATTCCATCACCTCCACTAGCTTTGTTCATTGCAATGCTTCCTAAGGCCCACTTGACTTCACACTCCAGTATGTCTGGTTCTAGGTGAGAGAGCACACCATTGTGGTTAGTCAGGTAATTAAGATCTTTTCTGTATAGTTTTTTGTGTATTCTTGCCACCTCTTCTTAATATCTTCTGCTTCTGTTAGGTCCTTACTGCTTCTTTCCTTTATTGTTCCCCTCCTTTCATGAAATTTTCCCTCGATCACTCTAATTATCTTGGAGAGATCTCTAGTCTTTTCCATTTCATTCTTCTCATTGTTTCTTTCCATTATTTGCTTAAGAATGCTTTTTTATTTCTACTTCTGTTATCTGGAACACTGCATTCAGCTGGGACTATCTGTCCCCATCTCTTTTGCTTTTTACTTCTATTCTTTCCTCAGCTATTTGCAAAGCCTCCTCAGATAACCACTTTGCCTTCTTGAATTTCTTTTTCTTTGGGATGGTTTTGGTCTCTTCCTCCTGTACACTGTCACAGGCCTCCATCCATAGGTTTTCAGGTATATTGTCTACCAGATCTAATTCCTTGATATTTGTCCTGTCACCTCCATTGTATAAGTGATTTGATTTATGTCATACATCATGGCCTATCGGTTTTCCCTACTTTCTTCAATTTAAGCCTGCATTTTACAATAGTAGTTCCCAATCTGAGCCATAGTCAGTTCTAGGTTTTGTTTTTGCTGACTATATACAGCGTCTCCATCTTTGGCTACAAAGAACATAATCAATCTGATTTTGGTATTGACCATCCATGATGTCCATGTGTAGAGTCATATCTTAGGTTATTGGACAACGGTTTTTCTATGACCAGTCTGTTCCCTTGACAAAAGCTGGTTAGCATTTGCTCTCCTTCATTTTGTACTCCAAGTCTAAATTGGCCTGTTTGTTATTTTGGGTATTTCTTGACTTCCTTCTTTTATATTCCAACCCCCTAAGAGGAAAAGGGCATCTTTGTTGGTGTTAGTTCTAGAAGGTTTTGTACATATTATTGAACATGTCAACTTCATCTTCTTTGGTATCTCTTTTTGGGACATACACTTGGATTGCTGTGCTGTTGAATGGTTTTCCTTGGAAACAAACAGACCATTCTGTCACTCATGAGATTGCACTCAAATACTGAATTTTGGGCTTTTATTGACTGTGAAGGCTAATCCATTTCTTCTAAGGGATTGTCACCCACAGTAACAGATACAATGGTCATCTGAGTTAAATTTGCCCATTCTCATTGATTTTAGTTCACTGATTCCTTAAGATATCAGTGCTCAATCTGGCCAGCTCCTGCTGGACCAGGTCCAATTGCCTTGATGCATAGACCTAACATTCCATTTTTACAGCATTAAACTTTACTTTCACTACCAGACACATCCACAACGTCCTTTCTGCTTTGGCCCAGCCTCTTCATTCTTTCTGGGGCTATTAATAATTGTCCTCTGCTCTTCCCCAGTAGCATACTGTACACTTTCCTTCTGACTTTGGAGCTCATCTTCCAGTGTCATATCTTTTGGCCTTTTCATATTGTCCATGTGGTTCTCTAGGCAAGTATACTGGAGTGGTTTCCATGTCCTCCTCCATGTTACCACATTTTGTCAGAACTCTTCACTATGACCCATCCATCTTGGTTTACCTTGTCAGGCATGGCTCATAATTTCATTGAGTTTTATGAGTCCCTTTGTCATGACAAGGCTGTGATCTATGAAGTGAAGCAGGGGTGCCGGGGATATTGCTCTTCATCCTGTTCACAGTGTCATTTGTCTTGCTGTTCGCACTCCCCATCCTGTTTGCTGAACCCAGGGTAGGCGAGGTGCAAGCTAAAAGGGTGGAAGAAGACACATGGACCCATAGGAACTGCGGACTTCTCCTCTGGCTCACAGAGCAGCCATAGCAGTAGACGTAACATAACACAACATAACTGCATACAACCTCTCTTCTATCCGACACAGCAGCCATAATTGTGTTCTCTCCTGGCGGATGCAGAAGCCATAGCAATATTTGTGCTATATTCTTTCCTTTCGTGGCTGACCCAATGGACACAGACATAACACAGCGGTGATTCCCTCCATTTTATAGATGGAGCTCACATACATGTGTAAGCACACAACCCATGACCAGGTGAGTACCCAGTGACGCACATGCTAGGTACTATAAATGATCTCAGCTGTTACATAGCCATTATTTACAAAATGTGGAGTGAGAGAGACCACACCATATTGGCCAATTTGCTGCCTCCACACAGGTGGAAAGACTTTGTCAGACATTATTAATAAAAGTACAGCAGTGAATCTCCATAAAACACGTTCTTTAGGTGCATGTCTTATAACTATATAAGCAACCCAGAATTTCACAAAATTTGCAGGCTACTCCAATGTGAGTCTTCAAACTCAATATTTTCAGAAATTCTTTAGAAGCCACTGATATTCAAAAGCATACAACTGAACCAAGATCATTGAACAAACAGTTGGGCTGTATAGTGGACAGTTAGCTTCTGCCTAAGATGTCAGACCAAGATATCTGTGTAGCTCATGGTTTATTTTGCATTTCTTATTGACCCTTCTTTGTGTTGTATTCATAATTATCCTTTTGTTCCCCTTTACTCTTTATTAAAAATATTAATTCAGAATATACCAATTTCAAAGTCATTCATGGACTGTCTGAAACAATAGCTGCCGCTCTTAATCTTCCAGACTGTTAGACATAACATCTATCATTTGATATTCATGATTAAAAAAGAAAAAAAAAACTTACAGAAAATTCTGCTCTCATTAATTGATACCATAGGGAATCACAGACTTGCAATTAACTTTTGTACCTACCTAGAGAGATGAACTTGGTCAATCCAACCAGGGAAGTTGTTGCTGTCCCACTCTCAGAAAAAGAACTAAATTGCTATTATCTATCAATCTGACCCTAGATAATCTTAAATTTAAATCAGCAAACTTTGCAGCGGGATGCATCAATTACTATGCTGTGCCATGCTTAGTTGCTCAGTCATGTCTGGCTCTTTGCGACCCCATGGACTGTAGCCCCCAGGCCCCTCTGTCCATGGGGATTCTCCAGGCAAGAATACTGGAGTGGGTTGTCATACCCTCCTCCAGGGGATCTTCCCAACCCAGGGATTGAACCTAGGTCTCCCACATTGCAGGTGGATTCTTTATCATTTGAGCCACCAGGGAAGCCCAAGATTACTGGAGAGAGTAATTTATCCCTTCTCCAGGGGAACTTCCTGACCCAGGAATCAAACCAGGGTCTCCTGCATTGCAGGGGAATTCTCTACCAGCTGAGCTACCAGGGAAGCCTGCATCAACTACTGCTTTTTTTTATTTAATATGGACTCAATATATAACCTAGCTAATATAATACCTTGGATTAGCCCTCAAGTCATGAGCTTTGCCTTTTCCCCCCGGATCTCCATGTATCTCTCCATGTGCAAACTACTTTCTTTGTGATCAGGCTTGATCTTGTATATGTCAGATGTATGTATGTATGTGTATATATATATATATATATATATATATATATATATTTAGTTAGTTAGAGTTTCTTTTATGACTAGAGTTTCTATATATATTATATAGAAGCTCTAATTCTATAAATCAAGCAGGCTGGAAATTCAATCTGAGCTACAAATGTCAAAAGAGTGTCACATTAAATTTTTAGGTACACTACGTGGGTAATTGTTCATTTCTATGAACAATCAGAATTGTGATTCATACACACACAGAAACAATGCAAGAATCTCATCACTAACATTCACAGAAACTATTAATAATACAATCTCTGCCATAGATGGAATATAGATCAACATGAGAGACAATCACATCATTCTTTGGAACCAAAGTATCTTTCAAGGAATATTCCTAATTTTTCATCATAGAAATCATGATGCTAGAACACTGAATTCTATGCGTCTGCTCTCTGGTTGGATGATTTCAATGACAAAAATGTTCAAGAAGGTTATAGCACACAGTTGGAGGCAGAGCCAACTGGACTACCCCCAAATGGTGAACACCTGAATTTCTAGCCTTCTTTGAATTGGTCAAATACAATCAAGAGATTGACCAAAAGGCAGACTGAGAGACTAAGTACAACAACAGGAAGTAGCCAGATCTTACATAGAAGAACTCTGACCCACAACTTCTGCAGTAAACAGTCCAGGAGCCAAACCACAACCTTTGTAGACGGTACCTTAGAACAGTCAGGACTTGACCATTGACTCCTGGCTTTCCTATATTTTTACCCATTTGAAGTGAAAATGAAATATGCTCCTAAACTACGTAACCCAATCAAGGCTCAGAGTCTTGTTTCTAGATAGCTGGCCTCCTGCTTTCCTACACCAACAATTTTCAATCAGAACACAGCTGAACTGACTCTTTTATGCACTATAACACTTTCTCACCTCAGCTTGCCTTTGGGTCTCTTCAAAATACAAATGGCTCACCCTCTTGAAATTCATAAATGACCTCCATTCTCACTTGGGTTATTTTATTTTTCTCTCTCTATATATATATACATGCATAAAGAGATGGAAATACCAGGCCACTTTACCTGTCTCCTGCAAAACCTGTATGCAGGTCAAGAAGCAACAGTTAGAACTAGACATGGACAAAGGGACTGGTTCCAAATTGGGAAAGGGGCAATTCAAGGCTGTATATTGTCACCCTGATTATTTAACTTATATGCAGAGCACATTACATGAAATGTCAGGCTGGATGATGAAGAAGAAGCTGAAATCAAGATTTCCAGGAGAAATATCAATAACCTCAGATATGTAGATGACACTGCCCTAATGGCAGAAAATGAAGAGGAACTAAAGAGCCTCTTGATGAAGTTGAAAGAAGAGGTGAAAAAGTTGACTTAAAACTCAACATTCAAAATCAAAAACTAAGATCGTGGCATCTGGTCCCATCACTTAATGGCAAATAGATGGGGGAACAATGAAAACAGTAACAGACTTTATTTTCTTGGGCTCCAAAATCACTGCAGATGGTGACTGCAGCCATGAAATTAAAAGATGTTTGCTCCTTGGAAGAAAAACTATGATACACCTAGACAGCACATTAAAAAAGCAAAGACATCACTTTGCCAACAAAGTTCCATATAGCCAAAGCTATGTTTTTTCCAGTAGTCATGTATGGAGATGAGAGTTGAGCCATAAAAAAGGCTGAGCATCAAATAACTGATGCTTTTGAACTGTGGTGCTGGAGAGGACTTTTGAGAATCCCTTGAGCAGCAAGGATATCAAACCAATCAATCCTAAAGGAAATCAGTCCTGAATATTCATTGGAAGGACTGAGCTGTAGCTGAAGCTCCAATCCTTTGGCCACCTGATGTGAAGAGCTGACTCATTGGGGAAAAAACTGATGCTGAAAAAAGTTAAAAGCAGGAGGCGAAGGGGACAACAGAGGATGAGATGGTTGGATGGCATCACCGAATCAATGGATTGAGCTTGAGCAGGCTTCAGGAGGCAATTAAGGACAGGAAAGCCTTGCATGCTGCAGTTCATGGGATCACAAAGAGACACGACTGAAACACTGAATAACAATATATATATACGTATGTGTGTGTGCTTAAATAAATATATATATATATACATATATATATATGGAGAAGGAAATATATATACATATATATATATGGAAAAGGAAATGGCAACCCACTCCAGTGTTCTTGCCTGGAGAATCCCAGGGATGGGGGAGCCTGGTGGGCTGCCGTCTATGGGGTCGCACAGAGTCGGACATGACTAAAGTGACTTGGCAGCACCATATATATATATATATATATCTGTGTATATGTGTGTGTGTACATACGCACACATATATATATATAGAATATAATCAAAATATTCTGCAAATCTAGAGTAATCAGGGGCATTGTGTTATCATCGTATAGAGGCATATAAGTTAACAGAGAAGAACAAATTCAGAAATTTCAAAAGTGATCCTTCACAGATATAGTCAATTAATGTTTGACCATAAAGCCAAAGCATTTAATGGATGAGTGAATTTGTTTTCAATAATAGTGCTGTTGTTTTTCATCTCTCAGTCGTGTATGACTTTTTGCAACCCCATGGACTGCAGCACACCAGACTTCCCTGCCCTTCACTATCTCACACAACACTATGAATCAACTAAAATTCAATTTAAAAAATTCCATTTATCTCTATATGTCCATATATATAGATTATTTATATATAAATCAAACTCTGAAATTCTGGGGAGTAGATAGATGATAACTAGCTTAATAGATAGATACCTTTATACAGAGATATATATATTTATAATAAATACATAGATACATTTATATGTACACGCAAATATACTTGTGAGTACATTAGAAATATTGTATAATATAATATGTGTATAAATATATATATATACACATTAGAAATATTGTATGATAGTACATGTATAAAGATAAATGTATATATACAAATACTATATTAAACAATACTTCTAATGTACTCTACACATGTATATTGGTGTATGCATATAGATGTATCTATGTATTTATTATAAACATATATCTATTAATAAAGATATCTATTAAGCTGGCTATCATCTATCTACTCACCAAAATTTCAGAGTTTAATTTATATATATATATATAACCTATGTATATATAAATTAGCTGATTCATAGTGTTGAGTTGGATAGTTAAGGACAGGAGAGTCTGGCGTGCTGCAGTCCATGGGGTCTCAAAGAGTCGGACAAGACTGAGAGACTGAATAACAGTCAAATTATTGAAATCAACTTTCTTTATCTGTTAAATACTTTGGCCTCGTGGTCAAAAGTCAGTTGACTATATCTGTGAAGGACCGTTTTTGAACTTTCTGAATTTGTTCTTCCCTGTTAACTCGTATGCATGCTCATATGTTGATAACACAATGCCCTGATTACTCTAGATTTGCAGAATATTTTGAAATAAGCTAATATGTTTTGCAACTTTGTATATCATTTAAAACATTATTGCTACTCTAAGATCTTTGCATGTTTTAAGTTGAGCATATCATTGTAATTAAGGAGTTTTAACGATTTGCGTTAAACATAAATTAAGGAATAAATGGCATTTTAATCTGTAGTCTTTTACTCATATAACATTGAGTATCTATTCTATTTTTGTGTTTCTTTTATTTTTTATTGTTATTTTTCTTCAAGTTTTTTAGTAGAAAATTTGCCTATCTTTATTAAATCAATCATTTCTTTTGTTATGATTGTAATAACATCATAGATAATATTTTAACATTTCAGTTCCAGTTGTTTAATGACAGTACATATAAACAAAATTTAATTTTATATAATGATTTTGTACCCTGTAATTGCTATATTGATATATTTATTCTAGCAAAAAATCTTTATAGAGCATTTAGGAATCTCTACTTACTATCTAATGTGGCAGAGGATGATATGAATAGATAGCATCACTGACTCAATAGAAAATAATTGGAGCAAACTCCAGGAGATACTTGAGCACAGAGGAGCCTGGAGTGTTTCACTCCATGGGGTCACAAAGGGTCAGAACAACAACACATACCATCACACTGAGAGCAAATAGCATTTGAATTCTCTCCTTTATAAACATTGTACAATGTATTACTTTAGCTTTTCTCACTGTACTGAATATCACCTTCACATTGTACATGAAATAGCTGTGATAAGTATGGACACTGCATTCCATTCCTTTACATCAGTTCAGTTCAGTTTTGTCGCTCAGTCATGTCCGACTTTTTGCGACGGCAGGGACTGCAGCACACCAGGACTCCCTATTCAACACCAACTCCTAGAGGTTACTCAAACTCATGTCCATTGAGTCGGTGATGCAATCCAACTATCTCATCCTCTGTCATCCCCTTTACCTTCTACTTTCAATCTTTCCCAGCATCACGGTCTCTTCAAATGAATCAGTTCTTCACATCAGGGGGCCAAAGTATTGGAGTTTCAGCTTCAACATAAGTCCTTCCAATGAACACCCAGAACTGATCTCCTTTAGGGTGGACTGGTTGGCTCCTCTTGCAGACCAAGGGACTCTCAAGAGTGTTTGCCAACATCACATTAAAAAGCATCAATTCTTTGGTGCTCAGCTTTCCTTACAGTCCAATTCTCACATCCATACATGACTACTGGAAAAAACATAGCCTTGACTCGATGGACCTTTGTTGGCAAAGTAATGTCTCTGCTTTTTAAGATGCTAAGTTGGTCATAGCTTTTCTTCCAAGGAGCAAGGGTCTTTTCATTTCATGGCTGCAATCACCATCTGCAGTGATTTTGGAGCCCAAAAAATAATCTGTCACTGTTTCCACTGTTTCCCCATCTATTTCACATGAAGTGATGGGACCAGATGCCATGATCTTAGTTTTCTGAATGTTTAGTTTTTAGACAACATTTTCACTCTCCTCTTTCGTTTTCATCAAGAGGATCTTTAGTTCTTCTTCACTTTCTACTATAAGGGTGGTGTTGTCTGCATACCTGAGATTATTGATGTTTCTCCCGGCAATCTTGATTCCAGCTTGTGCTTCTTCCAGCCCAGCATTTCTAACGATGTAGTCTGCATAGAAGTTAAATAAGCAGGGTCACAATATATAGCCTTGACATACTCCTTTTCCTATTTGGAACCAGTCTGTTGTTCCATGTCCAGTTCTAACTATTGTTTCCTGGCCTGAATACAGGTTTCTCAAGAGGCAGGTCAGGTGGTCTGGTATTCCCATCTCTTAGATTTTTCCACAGTTTATTGTGATCCACACAGTTGAAGGCTTTGACATAGTCAATAAAGCAGAAATATATGTTTCTCTGGAACTCTCTTCTTTTTCAATAATCCAGTGAATGTTGGCAATTTGATCTCTGGTTCCTCTGCCTTTTCTAAAGCCAGCTTGAACACCTGGAAGTTCATGGTTCATGTACTGTTGGATCGAGGTTTGGAGAATTTTGAGCATTACTTTACTAGTATGTGAGATGAGTGCAATTGTGTGGTAGTTTGAGCATTCTTTGGCATTGCCTTTCTTTGGGATTGGAATGAAAACTGGCCTTTTCCATCCTGTGGCCACTGCTGAGTTTTCCAAATTTGCTGGCATATTGAATCCAGCAGTTTCACAACATCATCTTTTAGGACTTGAATCGCTCACCTGAATTTGATCACCTCTACTAGCTTTGTTCATAGTGATGCTTCTTAAGGTCCACTTAATTTCACATTCCAGGATGTCTGGTTCTAGGTGAGTGACCATACAATCATGATTATCTGGGTCATGAACATTTTTTTGTATAGTTCTTCTCTGTATTCTTGCCACCTCTTCTTAATATCTTCTGCTTCTGTTAGGCCCATGCCATTTCTGTCCTTAACTGAGCCCATCTTTACATGAAATATTCCCTTGGTATCTCTGATTTTCTTGAAGAGATCTCTAGTCTTTCCCATTCTTTTTTTTTCCTCTATTTTTTTTGCATTGATAGCTGAGGAAGGCTTTCTTATCTTTCCTTGCTGTTGTTTGGAATTCTGAATTCAAATGGGTATATCTTTCCTTTTCTTTTTTGCTTTTCACTTCTCTTCTTTTTACAGCTATTTGTAAGCCCTCCTCAGACAGCTGTTTGGCTTTTTTTTTGCATTTCTTCTTCTTGGTGATGGTCTTAATCACTGCCTCTTGTACAATGTCATAAACCTCCGTCCATAGTTCTTTGGACACTCTGTCTCTCAGATCTAATCCCTTGAATCTATTTGTCACTTCCACTGTATAATCCTAAGGGATACGATTTAGGTTATACCTGAATGGTCTCATGGTTTTCCCTACTTTCTTCAATTTAAGTCTGAATTTGGCAATAAGGAATTCATGATCTGAGCCACAGTCAGCTCCTAGTCTTGTTTTTGCTGACTGTATAGAGCTCCTCCATCTTTGGCTGAAAAGAATATAATCAATCTGATTTTGGTATTGACCATCTGGTGATGTCCATGTGTAGAATCTTCTCTTGTGTTGTTGGAAGAGGGTGTTTGCCATGACCAGTGCGGTCTCTTGGCAAAACTCTATTAGCCTTTGCCCTGCTTCATTCTGTACTCCAAGGCCAAATTTGCCTGTTACTCCAGATGTTTCTTGATTTCCTACTTTTGCATTCCAGTCCCCTATAATGAAAAGGACACCTTTTTGCAGTGTTAGTTCTAGAAGGTCTTGTAGGTCTTCATAGAGTCACTCAGCATCATTTTTTTTTTTAGCATTATTGGTTGGGCATAGACTTGGATTACTGTGATATTGAATGGTTTGTCTTGGAAACAAATAGAGATCATGCTATCATTTTTGAGCTTGCATCCAAGTATTACATCCAAGAGTCCAAGTATTTTGGACTCTTGTTGACTATGATAGCTGCTCCATTTTCTTCTAATGGATTCTTGCCCACAGTAGTAGATGCAATGGTCATCTGAGTTAACGTCACCCATTCCAATGGACTAAATGAACTGGAGCAGTGGCTTCACGGTGCTGCAGCAGCCATGAGGAAATACCCCAGTTCCACCACAGTCAGGAGCAGTGGCTGTGCTTTGATGGAGTGGCCATGAGGAGATACCCCACATCCCAGGTCAGGAGCAGCAGTTGCACTTCTCTGAAGCGGCTGTGAGGAGATACCCCACATCCAAGGTCAGAGAAACTCCAGCAAGATGGTAAGCACTGGAGCGGTCGCTGTCAGGAGATACCCCATGCCCAGGCACAAAGAAGAAGCCCCAGCAAGATAGTAGGAGGGGCAAATTTCCATTTAGAATCAAACCCCATTTCCGACAGAGACACTCAGAGGGCTCAAACAAACCTTGTGCACACCAGGACCCAGAGACCCCACAGAGACTGAGACAGAACTGTGTCTGAGCATCTCCTGTGGAGGTGCGGGTCAGCAGTGGACTGCGGCAGGGGCAGGGGCTCTGGGTGCAGCAGACCTGGGTATGGCACAAGCCCTCTTGGAGGAGGTCGCCATTAACCCCACCATAGAGCTGCCACAGGACTATACACAGGACTGGAAGACAGACTCTTGGAGGGCACAAACAGAACCTTGCGTGCACCAGGACCCAGGAGAAAGGAGCAGTGACCCCACTGAGACTGACCCAGACTTGCCCAGTAGTGTCTAGGAGTCTCCAGCGGAGGTGTGGGTCAATGGGGGCCTGCTGCAGGGCTGGGGACAGTGAGTGTAGCAGTGCATGCATGGGGCCTTTTGAAGGAGGTCACCATTACCTTCATTACCTCCACCATAGTTTGGCTCCAGGTAAATAACAGGGAGGAAATACAGTTTCACCCATCAACAGAAAATTGGATTAAAGATTTACTGAGCATGGCCTTGCCCATCAGAACAAGACCTCGTTTTCCCCTTAGTTAGTCTCTCCCATCAGGAAGCTTCCCTAAGTCTCTTATCCTTCTCCATCAGAGGACAGACGGACTGAAAACCACAATCACAGAAGACTAACCAGTCTGATCACAAGGACCACTGCCTTGTCTAACTCAATGAAACTGTGAGCCATGCTGTGTAGGGCCACCCAAGACAGACGGGACATGGTGGAGAGTTCTGACAAAAGTTCTCCCCACTGAGAAGGGAATGGCAAACCATTTCAGTGTTCTTGCCTTGAGAGCCGCATGAACAGTGTGAAAAGGCAAAAAGATAGGACACTGAAAGATGAACTCCCCAGGTTAGTAGATGCCCAATATGCTACTGGAGATCAGTAGAGGACTAACTCCAGAAAGAATGAAGAGACAGAGCCAAAGCAAAAACAACACCCAGTTGTGGATGTGACTGGAGATAGAAGCAAGGTCTGATGCTATAAAGAGCAGTGTTGCATAGGAACCTGAAATCACTGTTAAATGTGATGCTGCTTTTTTAGTATATTGCCTTTGTCAATTTGAGATCTCTGAGAGCAGAAGTTAAGCAAGATTTGGTGTGGAAGAGATTTATTCAGAGAAACATTTGTGACTGACCTATCCTGAATCTTCGTGCGTACGTGCTAAACTGCTTTAGTCATTTCCGACTCTTTGTGACCCCATGAACTGTAACCCATCAGGCTCCTCTGTCCATGGGATTCTCCAGGCAAGAATACTGAAGTAGGTTGCCATTTCCTTCTCCAGAATCTTCACAGATGGTGTTTAAATTTTTCATCCTGTAGTGTTTATGTTGTACCAAAATTATTCATGTGCTAGCCGTCATTTGTCTTTCCTGCTTGATCAGCATTATAATATCATTACAGTTAATTAAACTAATGTTTTGTGAAATATGCAGACAAGGTTTACATTAGACTATATTATGAAAAGGGGCTGGAAACTAAACATAGCCCTAGGAAAAGACTCTAATTGAATATCATTGTAGGTTTCATGTAATACAAAGTTTTTTTTTTTAAATGAAGTGTAGTTGATATGAAATATCATGTAAATTACAAGTGTACAACATAGTGATTCACAATTTTTAAAACTCATACTTTATTTATAGTTATTATAAAATACTGGCTATATTCCCTCTACTGTACAATATATTCTACTAGCTTATTTTATACATAATAGTTTGTACCTCTTAATACTCTACCTTGCCCCTCCCATATCCTCCCCCCCACTGGTAACCACTAGTTTGTTCTCTGTATCTGAAAGAAATTAAGGGAACAATCCCATTTAATATCATTGAAAAGATAATAAAATACCTATGAATAAACTTACCAAAGATGGTAAAAGATCTGTGCTTGGAAAACTCTAAGATACTGATTAAAGAAATTGAAGATAATGAAAACAGATGGTAAGATACACTGTGTTCTTTGACTGAAAAAAATAACATTGTTGAAATGACCATACTACCCAAGGCAGTCTACAGATTCAATGCAATTCTTATCAAAATGCCAAGAGTATTTTTCACAGAACTAGAACAAATCATTCTAAAATAGTAATGCTATACCAAAGACCCAGAATAACCAAAATACTCTTGAGAAAGATGAGCAGAGCTGGAGAAATCATGCTCCCTGTCTTCAGACTAGAGTATGAACTGCTTTTTACACTCTTTTCTAATCACTAAATAAAATAATGCTTTTGGAAACCAGTGCCTGTGTGTCATGCATGTAAAGTCGTTTTAATCAACTCTAGCAGTGATATCACATTCAGTACAACAGCTCTAATTGCAGCTGCTACTGCATGAGCTGACAGTAGCCTACAGAAATTCCATAAATTCATCCTCTACTGAAAGGACCAAATGGAAGAATTAAACAAAATGATAGGACCCACCATGCCTGCATCATTTGGCCCTATAAAGATGGCACTGATCACATTCCTGTCCCAGAAGACAATATAATTTTTTATTTACTACCTTGACCAAAGTAGAAGGCAGTTTCAGAGATTTCCCTTTGTCCTTTTGTACTATGTACTTTGTACTCTTGCATCAAGGACCCAACCTAGAGGTTACTCCAACCATGGCATATGCCTTGGCTGAGTATTTACAGGTCTTTGGAATTCCAAGTGGAGAAGGCAATGGCAACCCACTCCAGGACTGTTGTCTGGAAAACCCCATGGATGGAGGAGTCTGGTAGGCTGCAGTCCTTGGGGTCGCTAAGAGTTGGACACGACTGAACGACTTCCCTTTCACTTTTGACTTTCATGTATTGGAGAAGGAAATGGCAACCCACTCCAGTGTTCCTGCCTGGAGAATCCCAGGGACGGGGGAGCCTGGTGGGCTACCATCTATGGGGTCACACATAGACACGACTGAAGCGACTTAGCAGCAGCAGCAGGAATTCCAAGATCCTATCAAATCCTGTTTGCTCTTTAGCTGTGACCTCTTTCCCAATAAAGGAGATAAAGGCTTTCTTTTTTTTTTAAGTTACAAGATAATCTTTTTTAACTTCTAAACTTAAGTTTTAATTTTTTTCCCCAGTTTCACTCTATTCCCTGTAAGACACTGATGCAAATTAGTAACAATCAGCCCATTCCACTGCCATTGTAGGCACTACTCTTCCCATATGACTGAAATATTTAAACTTTCATATTAGTAAAGTTATTTTTCCAGAACACTTTCCCAGGTCATTGCAGGTGACCTCTTTAGTAAGCACCTTGCCATTTTGTTCCAACATCCATGTCCCACTAACCCCTCAGATCTTATACCAATTGATGAATAAGCCAGTCCCTAAAAATACCTAACAACTGCTTTCTAGGACTTTCCTGGTACCATCTGTGTATGTTTTGGTTCTGATAGTCAAAGATGGTAAATGGGATTAGATGTGCAAGGGATTAATATGGGAAGTGCTTGTGAATGAAAAAGAAGGAAAGTATTTAAGTAGGCAGGGAGAAACTCCAGATTATGATGTAGATAAGATACCAATACAAGGAGGGAGAAAATGAAAAAAAAAAGAAAAGGAAAAAATTCATACTGAGAGCAGTTCTGAAAAAGTTTGGACCACTTCAGTAGAGAGTCCATTAGTGGAAATTAGCTTTACTTAGGAGTGAGCGATTTTTAATTCCCTTTTCATTACCTGGACAATCCATCATAAAGGAAGTAGAATTTTACTCAAAAAACTTTGCACCATTTAATGGGTGCTTCAACATATGGAGCAACAAATACATCTAATTGTAAGGAAAAACAATTAATAAACACACACATAAAACCCAAATGAATGACTCTAAAGAGCAAAGAGGTTGCTATGGATTGAATTTGTGTATGTCCTCCCCAAACTCTTATGTTAAAGCCTCACCCAATGTGATGATATTTGGAAGTGGAGCCCTTGGCCTTTGAGGATGAAACTCTCATGAACTAGGTTAGTGGCCCTTATAAAAGAGACCCCCAGAAGGCTCCCTTGCTTCTTCTGTCACACGAGACACAGTGAGATGACGACTGTCTATGAATCAGGAAAAGGGCCTTTATCAGGTCTGCCAGATACTTGATCTTGGACTTAGCATCCTCCACAACTGTGAGAAATAAAAGTTTGCTGTTGAAGCCTCTCAGTCTATGATATTTCTGTTACAGCAGCCCTAATAATCTGACAGAGAATTTTCACATATGATTTATGGAATCATTCAACTGGAAATGTTAGAAAGAGAAATCCTCTCTAATTTACTCTTAGTTTAGTTATATAGATTAAATTCTTTAAAAGAAAATATTTTTGGCTGCACTGGCTTCGTTGCTGCTCGGGCTTTCTCTGGGTGTGGCGAGCGGAGGTTATTCTTTGTTGCTTCATTGTGGTGTTCTGAGCTTCTCATTGCATTGCCTTCTCTTGTAGTAGAGCAGGCTCTAGGCCTGTGACCTTCAGTAGTTGCAGCATGTGGACTCAGTAGTTGAGGATCACAGGCTCTAGAGTGAGGGCTCTGTAGCTATAGCACTTGGGCTTAGTTGCTTCACACATATGAGATCTTCTCAGACCAGGGATCAAGCCTGTGTTCCCTGCATTGGTAGGCAGACTCTTATCCACTATAATACCAGAGAGTCCCAGTTATGCTTTTAAGTATTTTTCACATCTTTATCTGCTTGTCTGTTTTATGTAACTCAGGTCCTCATGACCTCTTTTCAGTATGCGTGCGATGAATAACGATGTGTTCTGATTCCTCCTATGTTTTAATCTGTTTCCACAATGCAAGCAGTAATTTAGTTAAAAACTTACAATGATGATCCCTTTCCAACTATCCACAATTCCTTATGTCTTTCAGAATCAAATTCCCAACTATTACATTCAAGTTGGTTTATGACCTAGCTCCTGTCAAATTATATCTCAATAAGAAACTTACTAAACTACTTGCAGATGCTCACATATTCCAGAGCATGGCTTGCTTTCATGTCTCTCTACAAACTTTGTATTCTGCCAGGAGTGCTCATCCTCCACTCCTCCACCTTCAACCCTAATTCATCACCTGACTGACTCCTGCTGACTCTTAACCATATGAGGCTCAGGCATCTCTGAACTTCCTTCAAAGATGAACTGTTCCCACGTATTTCTGCTTTTCTTATTATATAAAATGCTATTGCACTCAGCGAATTGCAAGCAATTGTTAACTAGTCTTTCTCTTCCTTTAGTTGTGGAAGTTCAGAAAAGATTAATCATCTTGTTTATCTCTGTATTTCAGAGGTAATTAGTATCTTTGATGTATTTGCTTGTTATTAATGATGAAATCATACAAATTGTTAAAATAAACAAATATTCAAAGGAGTCAAACTGGTGAGACTGTCACATCTCTTGAAATCCAGTAGCCCCGAATTTTAAAAATAAAGTTCACATTTTATACATATGCAATCACAAGGCCTTAAGCAAGCTGTGATGATTCATAATGATACAATATCATAAGTAGAGAGGTAGTGAGTTTACCTCAATCTTACTCCTCCAGATTGGATTTTTATAAAAAATTAGATAATACTGAAATACCAAGCAAAATTTTTGGCATGTCATTTCAGTAAATAAAATAGAAATATATTTTGATTTTATATACTAACATGTTTCATGTTTGTCTATAATCAATTTCCTTACTCTTTCATGTAGAAAAAAAATATTTTTTAAGATTTTCACCATGTGTAAGTCTTTTTGGCATTTTCATTTACTTGAAAAATCAAGAAAAATGAAAGGAGTTTATAGTTTATAGCAAAACTTTTAGATTGGCTGCCTGTGCCCCTTGGTTGTATTCACTCTTTAAGTAATATATGCAATCTTATTTAGAATGGCATGGTGTCTTCATAGTTTGGAAAATGTTTTGCTTTACTTTAGCCTTACTATCATCTTGTGTCCCTTATCTTGGATGAACTTGACTTCCCATACAAACTTATACACAAATAGTTACTAATTAGGATAATCTGATCATCAGAAGTTTAACCAAACAATCCCCTTCAAAAAAATTTAGAGTTGATTCAGTTACTTCCTTGGTGATCCAATGGTTAAGGCTCCATGCTCTTAACAGAGATGGTGCAGGTTCAGTCCTTGGTCAAGATAAATGAATCCCACATACAGCAACTAAGACTGCTGCTGCTGCTAAGTCGATTCAGTCGTGTCCGACTCTGTACGACCCCACAGACGGGGGTGGGGGTGGGCCCACCAGGCTCCCCCGTCCCTGGGATTCTCCAGGCAAGAACACTGGAGTGGGTTGTCATTTCCTTCTCCAATGCATGACAGTGAAAAGTGAAAGTGAAGATGCTCAGTCGTGTCCGACTCTTAGTGACCCCATGGACTGCAGCCTACCAGGCTCCTCCATCCATGGGATTTTCCAGGCAAGAGTACTGGAGTGGGGTGCCATTGCCTTCTCCAGCAACTAAGACTGGGCACAGCCAAATAAATAACTTTAAAAATATATATAGAGAGTTGATTTCAAATGACTAAAACCCTGTCCTCTTTGCTGCATACCCACTTTCTCATTAATTAGAGCACAGCACACTTCAATGGCTATCAGTCCAGAAAGCTCCCTACTTTTAGTTTACCTGTTTCTAATGAGGGGATGACTGAAGTTTGAAAACAAGCTTTGATGGTAAAGATAAAAACATATGACACAGTATCAAGAGAAAACCATCACATAAGGCATCAACTTTAAACTGCATAGAGGGACAGAAACATGTAAGTGAAACAGAGACGCTAAGTACATAAATGTGTTATTACTTTAATGGTTATTAGCTCTGGGTGGTGGGATTATAGCTGTTACAGCTTTCAAGATGTGCTAAATGTTCTCTAATAACAATGCGTTATTTTTAAAATCATAAAAATTACACTGAAAAATGCAATCTCTTGGCATTCCATATACAATTCTAACAGATAGCAATTCAGGTAAATATTTCTAGATCTGAAAATTCCAGAAGCATTAATGATATTACTGAAAATTACATTGGATTTGATATATATTTGTGGGTTATCTGTTAGAAAGGATTTCTTAAAATGAGAACTGCAGAACTCTCATGTTTTCATTAGTGACCTATGAGAGTGACTGATAAACTTTCTGAAAATGTTTTCCATTCCTATGACTGTATGCCTAGGCAGTATGTTGCCTGGCATTGGGTAATCATAAGTGTCATCTTGTTCACAAAGTGATGATAAAAATGAAGGTTAAAAATCATTATATATACACGTGCATATGTGTGTATACATACATATATATGTGTGTGTATATATATATATATATATATATAAGATAAAGCGACCTTGAACAATAATACAACCTTGAACAATATGTACTTTAAATAAATTGTATTTGAAAAGAATACTGGTGAAAAATCAACTTTGATTCTTAATTGCCTAAATTTATCATAGATTAAACAAAACCTTGGACTCACTATCATAACCTGTCCACAATCTCCAAGATCTGATGCCTGATGAGCTTAGGTGGAATTGATGTACTAATAGTAAATAAAGGGCACAACAAATGTAATGATCTTATAGCATCCCCAAGTCACCTCCTGTCTCCTGTTCTGAGGAAAAATTGTCTTCCACAAAACTGGTCCCTGGCACCAACTGTCAAGGTTATCATATCATCCTTACTACATCTTTTTTGTTATGGACTGCTTATAATATTTTTGGCCATGTGGTATATGTGATCTTAGTTTCCTAACCAGGAACCAAACCCATGCCCCCTGCAGTGAAAGCTTAGTGTGTTAACCAGTGGACCATTGGGGAAGTCCCATTAATTACTTTAGTGTTTTAGCTTTCCCTCCATCCTCAATATTCATCTGTCCTTCCTATAAGCACTCTGATTTCTTTTTTAAGAGAACACAAGCAACAATAAAAGCAAACACCAAAACCTATCCTATTGTGTGTATTTTTGTGAGTTATTATAACCCAGTGCTCATCATTTCTCTGCAAAGCTTAAGGATTTCCTGGAAGCTTTTTGGTACTAGCCATCACTTTCCAAAATCCCAGGGTGTAGGAACATATTCTAATCTCTCCCAGTCAGATGAACTCTCCATAGACATAAAATCTTAAAGAGATGGCTCAAGACCAGACTTATTCTGGTCTTGAGAAGAGTCATTCATCCATGAATACAGTCATTCATCCAGAATATTAATTCATCCCAGCAGAAGTGCTACTCTGATGACTTGTTGATCAGCACCCCAGAATGCCCTCTATTTGCCTCTATTGCACATACGTTCCTAATATTCATAACACATTTCTTATCTGCCAAGCAATATTCAGGTTTGTTTTGGAAATTTTTAACCCAAAATATTAACTGATAAAAAATGTTACTTAGAATAGCTTGGAGGCTATGAATGTTCAGAGAAAAGCAGAATTTGGAATTACTTAGTTAAGAAGGGGAGGGAAGCATCTCTTTTTCAGGAAGGGTTGTACAAAAAGTTGTGGGAAAATACAATCATTCAAAGACACATGGAAACAGGACAAATCTTTTGGCAAAACAGGTGAAAACTGTAATCTTTTTTTTTCCTTTTTTGTGATATCTTTGGTTTGGTATTCCGGTGATGGTGGTCTGATAGAATGAGCCTGGGAGTGTTCCTCTCTCTGCAATTTTTGGAAGAATTTGAGGGCAGGTATTACCTCTTCTCTAAGCATTTGATAGAGTTAACCTGTGAATTTATCTGGTCCTGGAGTTTTCTTTGTTGGAAGATTTTGTAATCACAGTTTCAGTTTCATTACTTGTGATTGGTCTTTTCATATTTTCTGTATCTTTCTGGTTCAGTCTTGGAAGTTTGTGCCTTTCTAAGAACTTGTCCATTTCTTACAGATTAATCATTTTATTGGCATATAGTTGCTTGTAGTAATTTTTTATGATCCTTTGTATTTCTGCAATGTCAGTTGTCACTGTTCCTTTTTCATTTCTAATTTTATTAATTTGAGTCCTCTCTCTTCTTTCTTGATGAGTCTGGCTATAGGTTTTTCAGCTTTGTTTATCCTCTCAAAGAACCAGCTTTTAGTTTCATTGATTTTTGCTACTATTTTATTTGTTTCTATTTCATTTATTTCTGCTCTGATGTTTATGATTTGTTTCTTTCTACCAATCCCGGATTTTGTTTGTTCATCTTTCCCTAGTTGCTTTAGGAGTAAGGTTAGGTTGTTTATTAAAAAACAACAACAACAACAACAAAAAAAACCTAGAATAAAATTATCTTAGACACATAAGTGGCTGCATTTGGTAACTCTAAATTTAACACAAGAGAGGGCCAAGTTAAAATGTTTTATTTCTCACCTCAAATACTTTTGATCTATATCATTTCAAACATGGATTATAAATAATTGGACCAAATTAGTTGGTCGACTTGGCCCATGATTGGAAAATTGGTAGTAATCAGATTCCCTTGAAATTTACAATGAATGACAAAGGATGCAGTGAGATCTTGCAAATCCTGGAGATATTTCATGTAGACTGTGCCCTGTCAACTGTGTGTCAGTTGTGATGGAGCTGAGGAGCCAGTTACAGAGAGAAGATGAGAAAAGAAGAGCTAAAAGATATGTAAGTCCTAGGACAATAAAGGTTCCACCCAGGACCAGCATCCATGAAATTTAACTTTATAATCTATTTCTATTTTAGACCAATGCCACCTCTATAACAAAGTGTGTTACCTGAGTACAACATCTACACGATGCTTCTGAATGCACAGATTGAAACTAAAATTCTATGATGGTGTTAATTACAGCTTATTCATGTAGATACATGTTTGAGAACTGAAAGTAAACTTAAAATTTAATTCTCTATAATTTGAATATCTGTTGAATTCATAATCTATCTGCTAATATGTGTGAACCTTAAGGGATTGTTTGGGTAACACTAAGTCCTTGACCTTTGGGATAGTTTTATTCTTAGGAACTTGAATATTTCTCAAACCTTAATGCCCAAAGAATGGTTTTCAATGACTTTCTGTCTTTAGAAGTTGTTTCTCCACAGATTGAAAACATTTGACTCTCCTTCCTACAAAAGTACTTAATAATTAATTTCCTTCATATTTACAAGGTAGATAACTAAAATCAGATGCTAGCACACTCAAAGCAGCAACCTAAAATAAAATCCTTAAGTTTATACTAGCATGTTTCTTGGGAATAATCCTGGTAATGAAGTTTCAAGGTACTTGAATGAGAAAGCATGATTTTAGTTTTGCATGGTGTCTCAAGTGGATATACTTCATGAGACTCTGCATCTAATATAATAGGTCCTACAGATGAGTATTGTTTACTTTTTGTATTGATTACACAACCCAGAACACAGCACTTGATCCTATCAATGGCTGCTCTCTCTTCTTTCCACAGATCTGCAGATCTCAAAGTTGGCTGCAAACTAGCATCAACTAGTAAAAGCAAAAGTCGCTCAGTCGTGTCTGACTCTGAGATTCCATGGACTATACAGTCCATGGAATTCTCTAGGCCAGAATACTGGAGTGGGTAGCCTTTCCCTTGTCCAGGGGATCTTCCCAACCCAGGGATCAAACCCAGGTCTCCCTCATTGCAGGCAGATTCTTTTTTTTTTTTTTTTTTGCAGGCAGATTCTTTACCAACTGAGCCACAGACTTTAGAAATGCAATTTTCTGGGTACCATTTTGAGAAATTCTGATTTGTTTGTTCTGACATGGATTTGTCAGGGGAGTACATAATTTCCTCAGTTCTGTCTTGCCACAGCAAAAATTTGAAGCAATGGATGGACCAGTATTACAGCCCCTTGTAATTTTCTCTGACGGAGCAGTATTAGAGCTCTGTGTTACAGCTCAGTTTTATTTAGAAAGCAAAGGAAAATAATCCTCCTCGAGGTGTGAGGGTGGGCCGACCCAAAAGACACAAAAAGAAGAGAAGCCCCTGGCTCAGTTTGGGCTCCTCTTTTTATGTTTTTTCTCCTCCCCCTGAGCCTGCCCTATGTAGATTGGGCTAGCCAGGAGGGCTGTTTGTTTTACCAGATGTTCTAACTCTGGTCCTTGGACCTTCCTTTGTTCTATTTTTGAGGGATTTTCCCTTCTTTATCTTTTAGCCACTGCCATTCTGGATTCATTTTGCCTATTCTAACTACCTAACAATCCCCTCCTTGAGAGATGGGAGGCCCAATTCTTTGGGAATAGGGGCATCAAGATCTCTCTGGCTACTTCCTGCTGAACTGGGGTGGCAAGGGGCATTGGGCCTCCCCCTCTTGCTAGTCTCAAACCTCAGAGTCCTTATAGTGCTGTCCAGCTAAGGGTGAGTGATATTTTCTGTGGTTGGGTATAGTTTTGTATACCCTTGTTGAACTGGCACTGCATGTTCTAGCTTGTTGACCTGGGCAGAGACAAAACAGGTTAGACAATTGATAGTACATGGAGCAATCATAAGCATCATCGATATGGTGATAACAGGATTAGGAGGGGCATTAGCCAACTCCAAATTTCCCCTTGCTAGGAGAAGGCTCCCCCAAGGAGAGACTGTAGCCACCTTGAGAGCTCTCCGGTTCATTCTTTGAGGTCCTGTAGGATCTGAATGCTTTTCTTGAGGGTTGTGAGACTTTATTTAACTTGGCTGCAGCTATTTACCCAGAAAAAAACACATTTCATTTAAGATGGCTCAAGTCTCTCCTTGTTCTGGGATCAGGAGATCTATCTCCTGTCTATTTTGGAGTACAACCCCTGCCAAGCTATGTTGGCTCTTTAGAGCTGTCCTGGGAAATCTTATCCCCAGAAACTTAATTTTGGGTGTGTTCATTAGAATAGCATTCATTTGTAGTCCTGAATAGGTATCTGAGATCTCCCAGGGGCTCACAGGTGTATTGAGTGTCCTCTTCTCTTTCCTTCCATGGCTTGACTCATGAATAGTGAATCCAGGATTTGTGTTCTAGTTCCTTGACTGCTGTGGGGATAGAAAATATTACAGGGTAGGGGCCCTTCCATGCGGGCTGGAGTTGAGACTTTAAGGAGCCATCTTTCCAGACTTTAATTAGGACTTGAGTACCTGGAGCATATATGGTGACTCTTTAGAATCTTTTGGGTCCTTGTTGGCACCCCACAAGTGTACATCTTGTTGGAATTTCCCAATGGCCATGGTGTAAGACTGAAGGGGCTGAGCCTCTAGATCAAGGAAGAGGCCAATGACATAAACAAAAGGTCTCCCATAAAGCATCTCATAAGGACTAAGACCAACCTGTTCCTTAGGGACAACACAGGTGTGGAGGAGAGCTATTGGTAAAGCCTCCTTCCATCCCAGGGAGGTCTGCTGGGTTAGCTTTTTATAGCTGAATTTAGGAATTGGTTGGCTCTTCCTACTTTTCCTGAAGGTTGAGACCTCCAGGCACAATGGAGATAATAAGAAATGCCCAATGCTTCAGAGACACCTTGGGTGACCTTGGAAGTAAATGATGTCCCAATGTCATTTTGTAATGACGCGGGCAGACCAAATCTCGGAATGATTTCATGGAGCAGTTTTTATTTTATTTTATTTATTTATTTATTTTTTTGCCACCTCCTTAGCCTTCTCAGTCAGGGTGGGAAAGCCTTCAATCCATCCTGTGAATGTATCTATCATGACTAATAGGTATTTATACCCTTGGGAAATTGGCATCTGGGTGAAGTCCAACTGCCAGAAGTCTCCTGGGTAGGTCCCACATTGTTGGACGGGCTGGGCCAGCTGGGGTCTTTGAGCTCCTTGGGGTTGTTTAATTGACAAGTGGGACAAGAGGAGACCACTTGCCTTATAGTCGTTTGGAGGCCTGTTCCTCTGAAGGACCTTTCTACTAATCTTTGGAGGGCCTTCTGCCCTAAATGAGTGGTGGCATGTAAGGAGTTAACCAGCTTCCATTGGAGGTTCCCAGGCAGAAAAAGGAGTCCCTCCTTGTGGAACCACCCCATATGATCTTCTTGAAAGCCCTCACTCTTAGTTTTAAGAGTCTCACCTTCTGTACATGAAGGAGTTTCTGGCAAATTTGTCTGTGGAACAAAGGTGGCAACCCTTATTGGGTTATTGTTCTGTAATAGTGCTTTCTTATCTGCCTGATTGGCTGCTTGGTTCCCTAGTATCACTTCCATGCTCCCTTTTTGGTGTCCTTTACAGTGGGAGACTGAAACCTCAGTGGGCAGATGAACTGCCCCTAAGAGCCTAAGGATTTGATCATCATATTTGATTGGGAACCCTTGGGTGGTCAAATGGCCTCTTTCTTTCCAAATATCCACATGTCCATGTAGCCCCAGAAAGACATACTTGAAGTTAGTGTAAATGGCTACTCTTTTTCCTTTCCTCAGCTCTAAAGCTAGAGTCAGGGCTGTGAGCTCAGCTAATTGGACTGAAGTACCTGGAGGCAAAGGTTAGGCTCTACGGTCTCAAAATTGGAGACTACTGCATATCCAGCTCTTCTTTTTCCATCCAAGACAAAGCTCCTTCCATCAGTGTACCAGATTTCCTCAGCATTGGTCAGAGGATCTTCTGACAATCCCTATTGGGGTTTTCTCCAGTGGTCCAATGTTTCTAGGCAAGAGTGAAAGGGGAGAGAGCCCTCTGGGGTAGGCAGGAGGGTGGCTGAGTTAAGAACCACACAAGGGGATATAGTCAGGCCTGGATTTTCCATCAACACTACTCAATATCTGAGGATCCTTTGATCAGACATCCATAAATGGCCTCTCCCATTTAGGAGTTGTTTCACTTAGTGACTGGTGAAAATAGTTAATTTGCTTTAAAAAGAGTGTTTTAAAGTATCTTCTATCAACATTGGAATAGTTGCAAGATTTCAAAATCAGGGAGGCCAGCCTTGTGTGGTTGGGTCGAGCCTCTTGGATAAGTAAGCTACAGGCTGGGGCTCAGGTCCCAACCTTTGAGTTAACACTCCCAAGCCTATTCCTTCTTTTTTGTGGATATAAAGTTGGAATGCTTTTCCTGGGTCTGGCAACCTCAAGGCAGGTGCTTAAATTAAAGTCTATTTTAGTGTAGCCTCTGCCTTGTTTTGAGGAGTTCCCCCCATCAGTGGGATTGAATCACCCCATCCCTTCAAGCTTTCATATAAGGGCTGGGCAATTAGACCATAGTTGGGTATCCAGATTCTTCAACACCCAGTTAGCACCAGGAAAGCTTGCAATTGTTTTCGAGTCATGAGGGAGGTCAACTGGAGGATTACTTGTACTTGATCAGAGGACAGCCTCTGGACTCATGTGTAATCTGAACTCCTGGATAAGTGACCTTTGTCGCGACCATCTGTGCCTTAGCAAGGGAGACTTTATATCCCCTCTCTGCCAAAAGTTTAGAACTTTTGAATTGCATGTTGTTGGGCATTTTTTTCATCTGCAGAGAAGATTAGTAGGTCATCTATGTATTGTAATATTTTCCCATCAGGTCCCAGGTCCAGATCTAGGAGATCTTAGCTAAGGGCCTGTCCAAACAGGTGCAGGCTCTCTCTGAGCCACTAAGGTAATACTGTCCAGGTCATCTGTTGGTGTTTTTCTCCTGGAGCCTCCCACTCTAAGGCAAAAAATATATTTGGGTTCTTTAGTCAATGATATGCCAAAGAATGCATCGTTGAGATCCAAGAATGTAAACCACCTGGCACTGGGCGAGATTTCTCCCAAGATTATATAGGGATTGGGTTCTGTGGATGGAGGGGGACTACATCTTCATTTATGATCCAAATATTTTGAACCATTTGCCAAGTCCCATACTCTTTCTTTACATAGAGGATCAGGGTGTTATATGGTGAACTGGTGGGAACCAATAGCCCACAGGCAAGGAATTTATTAGAGGCTGTAGTCCTTCCTGAGTTTCTCTTCTGAGGGGATATTTTTTCTGGTTTGGAAACTGAGTGGGATCTTGGAGGACAATGACAACAAGTTCAGCTTGGTGGGCTCATCCAGTTCCGTGGTCCCACACCTAGGGGTTAATTTTGTCCTCCTATAGTTTTTGGTCCCTCTCTGTTGGAGACGGTAATGGGTTCTTCAGTAGTAACCAGAAGCTGTAGGGCTCTAGGGGCTGGAAAGCTTCCCAAGAGTGGTCCCCAGCTTAGTGAGTATATCTCTTCCCAATAAGGGAGTAGACACTCAGGGACCACCAGAAACTGGTGGGAAAATATTTGTCCATAACAGCAACAAAGAAGTGCTCAGGTGAATCTTTTAGTAGCTGTTTTTCCTGTAGCACCCCAAATGGTACAGGTTTGGGAGGAGAAGGCTCTGGAGTAGGAGATTAAGACAGAGTAGATAACGACTGTGTCAACCAAGAAATTCTTGGACCCACCTGTCACATCCAGTTGCACCCTTGACTCCAGCCCCATGATGGTTATCGTGACAGGCGGGCTGGCTGGAGTGGGCCACTTCAGTCCTGGTCAACCATCGTGAGGGAAGGCTTGGCACTTGACCTTGAGGCTCTTGGGTCCTGAGGGCAGAGTGCTGCTCAATGTCCCAGTTGATTTGTAGCAAGCCATTTTAGGAGACTTGTCATGGTTTGGACACTCTTTGACCCAATGTCCTGCCTGTCTAAGGATTAAGCGTTTGCCTCATGTCTTGTCCTTCAAGGACTTAGGGTTTGCCATGCAGCTTCCCTGGAGGATGTTCAGCATCTGGTCATGCCTTGTCTCTTTGCTTTCCTCCCTCCCCTGGGTCGCTCTCTCCTATTCTCTGGTATAAAAAATGTTGGTCTAAACCATCTCATCAAAAGAGGCAGCAGTGTCCTGCTGCTGTAGCTGTTGTAACTTTATCCTGATGTCTGATGCACAATGGTACAGGAATCCCCCCTTTAAAATTACTGGTCTTTCATAAGAGTCTAAGTCCAGATTGGTAAACTTTTCAAGGGCCTCTTTTAGCATTTCCAGAAAGGCAATGGGATTCTCACTGGGCTCCTGAGTTATTGCTCAGATCCAGTCATAGCTGATTACTTTTTGCTGGATAGCTTTCGGTCCTGCCTTCACACAGGTCAGAAAATGATCCCTTTCCCAGTTGTGCTCAGGGTCATTATAATTCCAATTAGGATCTGAGGAAGGGACCACAGATTCCCCTACTGGGTATTTATCATTTGACATGTGAAGCCCTGTAGCATACCTCCAGGCTTCCTTTAAGATCCTAGCATGCTCAGGGTCAGATAAAGTTTGACTGCTGCTGCTGCTAAGTCACTTCAGTCATGTCCAACTCTGTGCGACCCCATAAACGGCAGCCCACCAGGCTCCCCCATCCCTGGGATTCTCCAGGCAAGAACACTGGAGTGGGCTGCCATTTCATTCTCCAATACATGAAAGTCAAAATTGAAAGTGAAGTCACTCAGTCGTGTCCGACTCTTAGCGAATCCATGGACCACAGCCTACCAGGCTCCTCGGTCCATGGGGTTTTCCAGGCAAGGTACTGGAGTGCGTTGCCATTGCCTTCTCCAAAAGTTTGACTAAATATGATGTTCTTCCACATCAAGTCAAAGACCAAGGTAATATGTTGGAATGTATGTATGTATTTGCTTGGGTCATCTGTATAGCTTTCCAGGCCTTGTTTGATCTGTCTTAGCTTTAAGAGGGAGAAGGGCTTATGGACCCAGGTTGGTCCAAATTCTCCTCCAGTTTCAGCTAAGGGACATGCTCAAATTGGCTTTTGTGGAGGTGGTACTCCCAACATGGGGGCACGTTTGCATCCAAGGAAGGAGCACCAGACAACTTGGAAGCTATGAGAGGTGAGCCTTCACGGGGGGGCGGGTGGGGGGGGGGGCGTCTTTCTCTTGGTTGTCTGTGCTTAACACCATTTGTCTAGTAGGTTCACTTTTAGGGCATACAACAATCCCAAACTTAAGACAGAGTTCCTTCATATCTCTTAGTTGGAAGAAACTTTGGACATAGGGGATCTCTGTCCATTTCCCTTGTCTTTTGCAAAATAAGTCTAGCTGTAGGATGGAATTGTAATTTCAACTCCCATCCTCAGGCCAGTGTTTCTTGTCCCCCAGAGGATACCATGGCCACAAAGTGGCACAAAAAGAATTTTAAGTGACTTTTCTGTAGGATTTTCTGTAGGATCAAAAAGCTTCCAGTTATCAAGGATGCATCTCAAGGGTGTCTGTTGGGAAGTGGACTGGTTAATTCTCATCTGAAAGACAGTGATGACGGGGGTAGGGGGATGGAAATGAGAGCAAGAGAGATAAAAAAATAAATAGGCTTCCTTCAATTTCCATGGGTGGACTTCCTTAAGGGTGAGTCTTTTTGAAGCTTATCCTACCTAGTACTGTTGCAACCTGAGAGCCAGGCATCCCTGGGAAAGGGTGCAGATCCCCAGGCAGGCTGAGTCATGACAGCCTCCTGGAGATCGAATCCCTGAGCAGGCTGAGGCAGGTCAGCCTCTCAAGAATTGGGTCCCTGGGTGGGTCAAGGCATGTTGACCTCCTGGAACCCCTGGACTGATGGATCCCCAAGCAAGTTGAGGCATGACAAACTTTTGAGGACCAGATCCCTAGGCAGGTCAAGGCAGGTCGACTTCCAGGGACCCCTGGACTGGAGTTGGGCATACCCAAGATCTCCATCATGACCAGTGCTGGGTAGGATTAAGGAGTTTTAATTTTAACTCACTGCCAGTTTGTTCACCACAAGTGGGGATAAATATCATGATGTAAAGCAATCCAAGCCTGTGCCCTGAGACTTGGAACCTGGTGAAGCAGCCAAAGCCTTTTCTTCTGAGGGAACACAAGTCACTGATATCCTCCTCTGGTCCTTCATAAAAGCAGGTTAGGGTGTCTCCAATGGTAAATATTTCATTGTCATAGACTCACTTTAGATAATAGCAGAAGTAATGACAAAGGAGTGGGTTATCTGGTCCTGTTAAGGGCAGTAAGAGTATTCTAACAATAAGCAGGGTGGAGCAATGTTGCCTACAAGGGGGCAGGGTCCTGGTTGTAGGAGTTGGTAAGTGGTTTAAGAACAAATTGGTAAGAGATAACAGACCAGATGTTCCATAAAAGTAGAGTGGAGATTTGATCCAGGGGTATGTTTGTAACTTTAGGGGGAAGGTGGTAAGGATTTGGGTAAGGATTTGGATTTGATAGCCTGCAGGGCTAACTCCCTCAGTGGAAAAACTTATCCCTAGAAGCCCAATTGCCCTTGAAGAGATTCCAACAGATGGACTTCTAGCAGGCATTGTGTGCCTGTCACCCGCCTTAATAGGTTCACCGAGAGATGTTGTTGCACATGTTGTAAGAAACATGGAAGATGAAGCCCTGAATATCTAGAAGGATCGGATATTATACAGTATTTCCCTCCCAAGGGCCAGTTATTTTCTGGCTGTCCCTCCAGAAGATTGTAGAGGCAACACTGTGGCCCAGACAGCTCAAGAAAAGAGCGTGAAACAGGAGGGAAGGGGGCAGGGCACAACTTTTGAAAAAATGGTATAGCCCAAGGGCATAACATAGACCCATTAAAATCAGATGGGTCCAAGGTGACAAGTCAAATTCAACTAAACCTTGATCCTCAGTCTGCAAGCTAAATGACACACACAGAGGTGCCAGGACAGTTCCAAGACACTGTCAAAAGATGGAGTGGGTGGTTCCCCAATAGTTGGAATGACCCTCCCACTCATTAGCATGTGAAATCACCCAGCTCAACAACAAAAAAACAAAAAAACAAAAAAACTAACCACACCAATTCCATGGCCACGACACTCTCCTTTGTGATGGCCTACACTCTGTGGAGTGTGCTTCTCTCTGAATCCAAACAAATCCACCTCTTACCTATCGCTGTGTCTCTCACTGAATTTTGGAAATGAGACATCAGAGCCTGAGCTTCATTAGGTCCTGAAGCCAGCACCATGGGTTTTGGCCAGGCTCAAGTCCTGGGAGAGAGGAGCTGAAGGAGGGGAAGAAAAAGCAGTGGGAAAAACGTACTGAGGAATCCCCTTCATAATCTGCCAGAAAATCTGAAAAATACCTGGCCTGTGCTTACTTTTCATTCATCTGATCCTTGGCACAAAGAAGGTTAAGGACAGAAGAACCCGCTACTCACTTGGGCAACAGCTACTTCTAACAGCATATAGTGGAGCCTTTGGGACACACTGAGGAGTAGCCCCTGGCAGAATCCCTCAGTTGAACCCATTGCTGCTAGCCTGTTCCTAGCGGGGTTTGAGGAAACAACAAATGAAAGATTGTAAAGGAATTAAGATTTTGTTAGCCAGATGTCCTTCCAGCCATAGGAGCAAGGACCTCCCACCTTAGCTGGAGGTCTTCTGGAATCTGAGACTAAGCCGCATGAGCTTTCTGCTGAGTTAATTTTTGCTGTCCCAGTTTCCAGCATGCGGGGCTTCTTGTCACTTCCTCTGTGCTGGGTTTTCTTTGCATTCTGCTTCCACCGCAGGAGCTTTCGCCGAGTTGGGCTTCTGTTGTGTTTGACCTCCACCTCATGGGGGCTGAGTTGAGTTTGTTTCAGCCAGGTTAAATCTGAGTCATGGCACCATAGATGTTGGGGGCATGTGTGATTTCCTTGATTCTGTCTCGCCACAGCAAAAATTTGAAGAGACGGATGGATCAGTGTTACAGCCCTGTATAATTTTCTCAGATGGACCAGTGTTACAGTCCCATGTAATTTGCTTGGATGGACCAGTGTTACAGCTCTGTTACAGCTCAGTTTTATTTAGAAAGCAAAGGAAAATACATCCTTGAGGCGTGATGGCAGGCTGACCCAAAAGATGGAAAGAGAAAAGAAGACCCCAGCTCAATTTGGGCTCCTCTTTTTATAGGTGTTTTTTTTTTTTTTTTTCTCCTCCCCTTGAGCCTACCCTATGTAAGTTAAGCTAACCTGGAGGCCTGTTTGTTTTACCTGAGGTCCTCACTCTGGTCCTGAGACCTTCATTTGTTCTATTTTTGCAGGCTTTTCCCTTCTTTGTCTTTTAGCTACCACAATTCTAGACTCTTTTTCCTATTCTAACTACCTAACAGGTTCATGGACTGTGTTTTATTTTTACTTATTTATTTCAATATGATGCCAACTTTACACAAAATTTTCAAGAACACTTGTAGAATGTTTGTCAATTTGGAGTTGTCTGATGCTTCTTTATGAATAAATTCAAATTATCCATTTTGGGGGCAGAAGTAACTTTAGCTTATTTATTATTTTCAAATTGCATTTTATCAAGTGCCATACAAGTTTTATGTATCCAATTACTGATATGTAAATTTTTCAGGTGGGCTTCCCAGGTTGCTCAGTGGTAAAGAATTTGCCTACCAATCAGGAAACTCAAGTTTGATCCCTGGGTCGGGAAGATCCCATGGAGAAAGTAATGGCAATCCACTCCAATGTTATTGCCTGGGAAATGCCATGGACAGAGGAGCCTGACAGGCTACAATCCATGGATTTTCAGAGGGTTAGGTATGATATATTTACTAAAAAACAACAAACTTTACTAGCTGGACAAAAGGTTGTGGCTGCTAATTTTCTCTACCCTAAAATTACTCTTTTCCCTTTGTAATTAGCAACTATTTTATAGGAGATTCATTGAGATCACATGAATACCCACTTTTTAAAGCTGTGATTCACCAGTTTAAACTTCGATTATTTATTCTTCTCATTTATTATTTATTCTTGCTTGAATTAATTGTATTCAAGGAGGTATAATCTATTATGTTACAATCTTCCATAATTGGTCAGTGTGAGGCTCTTTTACCTGACTTCTAGATATGTTACAGAACTGTTCGTGCCTGCAAAGCTAAACATATTTTTTCTCTGGCCCTGAACAGAAAAGCCTTGTTTAAATCTACTATTAATCAAAATACAGTTCCCCAGGTACTTGAGATGCTACAATGGAAAACATGTTAAGTCTAATAACACTCCAAAATCTTTCACAAAGAGCCCCTGACTTACAATGGCTTGACTTTACAATGATGCAAAAGCCATATGCATTCAGCAGAAACTATACTCTGAATTTTGAGTTTTGATAGTTTGCTAGACTAGGGATATGCAGTAAAAAGTCATGTCTTGTGACACTGGGCAGTGGCAGCCGCCAGCCAGCCACGCCGTCATGAGGGTAAACAACAGAAATACATACAACCATTCTAAGCTCAAACAACCATTCGTTTTTCACTTTCAGTATAGTATTCATTAATTATATGAGCTATTCTGCATTTTTATCATAGCTTTGTCATAGATGACTTCTCCAGTTGAAAGTTAAAGTAGGTGTTCTGAGCATGTTTAAAGTTATGCTATGCTATGATGCTCAATAGGTTAGGTATATTAACCACATTTTCCACTTATGGTATATTCAGTGTATGCTTGGTTTACAGGGGCATAGCCCCGTTGTGGAGAAGGAAATGACAACCCATTCCAAAGTTCTTGCCTAGGAAATCCCATGAACAGAGAAGCCTGGGGGCTACAGTTCATGGGGTCACAAACAGTAGACAAGACTTAGTGAAGTGAAAGTTGCTCAGTCGTGTCCGTCTCTTATGACCCCGTGAACTATACAGCCGACTTAACAAAAACAATATTCCATTGTAAATTGAAGAAGATCGGCAGTGTTAATGCCCACTTCCTCTTTGTATATAGTTAGAGTCAGTAGCTTAGCAACTTGGTAGATTGCCAATATTTGCATATCACACCCATAAATAAAAGGCATAAATGTAGAAGAAATACTTAAAAATGTTATAGAGGGCTTAATTGAATAATAAATAGCTATTCATGTAAGTACATGTTAACTTAAATAAGTAGATAACATAGGTATGTAATAAATGTTAGTCATCATTTTTAGCACTAGATTTTCAAAGCTTTCTTTGTTCCCAATTACTTACAAACTGTTTTCTCCTTGTTCCTTACTGATCGCTGAGATTGTAATAAATCAGTTAGTCTATTTTGCATTCAAACAGAGTTCTAATTAATAAAAAATGATTTCTTAGACATGTGTGCTTGAACTGGGACTTTAAACTTACAACGTTCTAAGAGTCCATGGTGCTCACTGAGCTGACATTGCAATGGTACAGCTTGCAGTTGAAAGTTTTTGTGTTTATTCATCTTAGTGACCAGTGAAATGCATGTAATAACTCTTGTGAACATTTCCTTCAATATAATTATCTATTATGTATGTTTTTATGTATCTATAGAAATAGAATGAATAGCATAACATATACTAGAGTTAAAAGCCTAAGGTACTAATATTTGTGGTGATCGTTAACAAACAAAAATAAAGGCGCTTGTGTGAAGGGGAAGGAAATCACTTTCTCACTTTTCTCTGTATATCATAGAGGACAGAAGTCCTAAAACTGAATGATCTGAGCTGGAGCTACTCAGTGGTCTAAATTGAGAAGTTTCCATCTCAGAACTTGTAGTACACACCATAAATTCTCTATAAGGACATACTTTTCCCATATCTCTGAGATCACACACTTTTATCTTTGGACTGTCATTTTTAAAACCTGAAGTGAAAGACCATTTCTTACATTTTAGTCTTCATAAACTCAGAACTTAGGCATAAGACATTTCAGCCCTGAAGTTCCAAGTGAACTTGGAGTCAACACATAGTAAACTATATAACTAAAAGTGCTGTTTTATGAGTTTAAAGGCCTTTATTTGCTTTTGATATTATGAAATCTTACTTCCTTGACACATACACTGGAAAGTAAAATATATAGATGTTTTTTGAGCAGATACATAAGTCAAATTATAAAAGCTTGGATTTTCAATCCAAGAAATTATGAAACTGTTTAATCCACACCACTAATTTTGCTATATATATTGAATAATTTCATTATCTAGATTAAAATTTTTTTGTTGGACTATTGTCCAAAAAGTCATAACATAATTGCATTTTGAAAAACTTTTAATAGCTGCAATTTGAAATATGAAATTTTGAAGAAAATAGAGAACTTTAAAGCTGGATATTTTACAATACCACTGCATCTTTTAAAATTTTACCATTATTTTCAATTAAAAGTAACTATTATAAAAATAATTTCATTAGTGTAGTTCTATTATACATAGTAGGACTTCCCAGGTGGTGCAGTGGTTAAGAATCCACCTGTCAAAGAGGAGATGCAGGAAATGTGCATTCTGTTTCTGGGTGAGTAAGATCCTCTGGAATAGGAAATGGCAACCCACTCCATTATTCTTGCCTGGAAAATTCCAGGGGACAGGGGAGCCTGGTGGGCTATATAGTCCATGGGGTTGCAAAGAGTCAGATACAATGGAGTGACTGAGCATGCACACATTATACAGAGTGTTTTCCAAATAAAGCAAATCATAATTATTCAAGGTATAAGGAACATTTTTGTAATTTACTACATCACAATGAAAGAAAAGAATAACTGGAAACACAGAAAACCATCTACTTTGTATTTTGGACTTAAAAATGTAATTGAACAGTTTAAAATATACAGTTTGAAAACATGTTCATAGTTACAAGAGACTTTCACAGATCTTTGGTTACTTTGACTCCTAAAAGTAAGACCATGATTTTCCAGTCTTAGCTTGGCCATGTCCTAGTTAAGATACTGTGCTTAACTTAAATGATATCACTGAATTTTAGTCTTCCTGTTAGTAAAATTGTCCTATGTCTGGGGCTCAACTTTGGGTCATTTTAATAGGAGTTAGAAACGTTGTGGAGTACCTCTGGACATATGGGACCATTTCTGATACATGTTGAGAAGGGTAAAGAAATCTATAAAATACTGTTCAGAGGAGAACCTTGGACTTGATATTTTTATGTGAGCCATACTTCCTCCCTATAATTTCATTTAAGCTATGGGAGCAGAGACGTATAAAATCTCTAATAGTTGTAATGACATATTATGGAACTTCATAGATTGCATAACTCATTTCTTAAGTGAAAAAAGCATCTCAAAACCTCTATATTATTTAATACAAATTGAAATTCAGAGAGAGAGAGAGAGTATAAAGAATGTGAAATGTTTAAAAATCCATCAGGAATGAATTAATAGTAAAGAGCTCCTAGAACATCACGCTTATCCTGAATGTCAGCTAGTGTGCATTTTAATAAAATGTCCTGATTCATGGCATTATAAACATTTTGAGAAAAACTTCTTTTAAGAGATCTGCATATATCTCTTCCATTATTTAAAGAGATATCACTTCCACTTCAACTAGAGGAATAAATATCAAGCACGTAGTACAGCTTAATTAGTGTATATTGTATTTATTTTTATTTTCATTTGAAAACCACAGTGGAAAACCAGGAGTTCAAAAGTATGATTGAACTTATACTGATATATAACACCAATAAAATCTAAGATATTTTTTTCTTACTAGATATTTTTTGTTTTGGTAAAACATCATGAAGGAAAAATGGGTTTGATCCCTGAATTGAGAAGATCCCCTGGAGGAGTGAATGGAAACCCACTCCAGAATTCTTACCTGGAGATTCCCATGGACAGAGAGGAGCCTGGCCAGCTATAGTCCAAAGGGTCACAAAGAATCTGACACAACTGAGTACAGACACAACTCATGTAATACTTATTTTACATAAAAGTCATATAATTTTTACACAAATGTTGTCACAAACCATAAAAAGATCATTTAGACAATAATGACAACACCATTATCTTTCACCTAAGAGGGCCACACGGTTAGTGTGCTAAAGCACTTTCAGTTATGATGATCATGCTGAGATGGAAATATCAGAAGATTCTTCGGTTTATTTAGAAATCAATGTATTTCCTTACAAGGTGTATATATTGCTTCTCATCCTTCTTAGATGTAGAATTTTTTGTTTCACTGATATAGCTAGACTTTCTCTTCCAAAATAAGCTCTAATGGTCTTCCTAAAATATATTCCTGTAAAGACATCTACACATAGTGATGTTTTTGTAAGATTTTACGTGTCAAGACATCTTAATATATCACTATTTAGATGATACATACTTATATTTCTTTTTAAAATCTTCTCTGAGTATAAAATTACCTTTCAATTTTTTGAGATCTTATCTACTATAAATTCTCTCTACTACAACATTTATTTGAACTTTAAATTTTTCTGTCCATAAGCAAAAATTTTTTAAAAATCAAAGAAAAATTTTAAAATAATTGCATAAGACATGAATTATTTCTCCTTTCAGCTTACTGAGCTCATCCTTCCTTGATGGAAAAATCCTGAACTTAAGAAGTAACAGGAATAAATTTTGTAACTTAAATATTACTTTCCAAGTGTCATTTTATTTTCCTTAGGAAAAAATGTTTTTATAGTAAAAATTAAACAGAAATAAATAGACTTTAGGAATTTTTTCTAAAGAATCTTGTTATATATTTGTAGAATAGCATATGTATTGTAGAATAATATATGCTTCCTTGTAGATGCATTTCAAGTAGGTTAATCATTTAGAGTCATTTACAGGTAAATAAACAATCAGCATGATTTATAAGAGGCCTCTTTTCCTAGGATGCCTGGTTATCTCTAACTTGTAATAAGTATAATAAATGAAACAATACATTAAAACCTACTGATAAGTGACTTGGAAGCTTTGATCATTTTAAAAGCTTGAACAAAGTAGTAGAACTAGTTTGGAGCTTGCCATAGTATTATTTATTTGCTGAAGTTGGTTCTGGATAATTGTTTTGAAATACGTGATACATTTGAATACTTACACTAAGCATGCATCGCTATTTAACAGATGAAAAAGCCTACTAAAAGTTTATATGTTTCTCCTCCTCTCCATTTCACCCATCCTTTATTCTCCTACAGCCATGTGAATTTCAGACCTCACAGGTCTCTCCCTCTCTAAACTCACCAGAGCTCAATTTGTTCCTGTGACTATATAAATGGTGGTTCATTAACTTCCTGAAACGTGCCAAAATCACCACTCCCTGTTGCCTTTGTCTTCACTGCTGTCTCTGCTTCTGTGCCTTTAACTGTCATCTCTGTCCACCTTTGCATGGATGGCTCCTTCTTGGCACTTCAGTTTCATCTTATATATTATAAATTGAAAGGATATTTTCAAGAGCCTCTCCTGGCAGTTTCATGGTCAAGAGTCCATGATTCCAATGCAGGGGAGGGGATAAACTTTCCTGTCCATCTAAGCAAATAGCTAATCACTCCTATAAGAGCCAATAGCCTGATGTATTTCTACTTAGCTCAAATATTGTGCTGTTTAATGTTTCTTAACCTCTTCCACTAGGAAGACCCATGAGAATAAAGGCATCATTTGACAGGTTGAATGGTATTCTCCAGTATGTACAAAACCAACTGGCACTTGAAAAGATATTTATTCAAAGTTGAAAGAATGTTTGTTGAAAGAATGAAGGTTGGGGGGGGGGATGAATGAATGGAAATGGTTTGCCTGTCACATTGCAGATATAAAAATATAATCATAACTGTTCATGAGAATTTTGAGAAAAACATGTCTTTTAGGTAAAATATAAGCTGGAAGAAGCTGCTTGAAGAGCATTCTTTAACACCTACCAAAACAAAGTATGTCTCTTTCCTGATGGCTCAGCAGGTAAAGAATCCACTTGCAACGCAAGAGACTCAAGAGAGGCAGGTTTGATCCTTGGGTCAGGAAGCGCCTCTGAAGGAGGAGAATGACATATTCTTGCCATAAAAACCCCATGAACAGAGGAGCCTGGCAGGCTACAGTCTGTGGGGTCGCAAAGATTCAGATGTGACTGAACAAATCATGCATACCCAAAACAAAACATGCAATTATATTTGTGCCTTGTAGTGCATCTATGGAAAACACTTTAAAGAAGACATTCATTTTTACTACTTTTTATATTACTAACCAAAATGTATAGAAAATAATATAGCCATTAATGAGAAGCCATGATTCAACATAGTTTAGCACTTCTTTGATTAAGACACAGTTCTGGCATGTGGGCTATATATATCAGGGAATAAAAGTTTCTGCCTTTATGATGTGAAATGAAAATACCTCCTGCCATATTAATAAAGAAAAAACATTACAACCATCAACAATTTCTGGGCTCCAAATGTAAATGAGGGTTCCCAAATCTGCCATCCAAAAGGTGCTGCCACCCTCCATGATGATTGCTGAGGAGTTGGAGGAATGCAAAAATCAAAGAGAACAAAGAAATAGGATTGGCCCCAGAGACCTGAGGTGCATATGAGAGGAATGAATTTAGTGAGCCCAGAGGCTTGCATCTTCCGAAAATATAGTGTTAACTTCCTTAACTTGATATCTGATTTTTGATGTTCAGACTGCCTGCTCCCATTGTTGCAAACTTGTATGTAGCCTGACTTCCCCTCCTGCCTCCTTTAAGCAGTTTTCTCAGAGCTACTGAGATGCTGTCTCCTGGGCTTAGAGTCCTAAATGTTTCCATTAAATAATTCTCTACTTTCTGGTTGTGACGATATGTGACTATATGTTTTAGTCGAAAGTTTGGCGACCACAAGGGGACCCAGAACAGATTTTTCTCCTCTGCCTAAACTCTACCGAAAACCATAACCATGGCACCAGCAGAGGCCCCTTGTGCCCACCCACTTCCTCGGGAGTTCAGGATGGATTTGAGTAAATCTCTCCTGGGCCGCAGATCTCCCATACTGGTTGCTGCCTCTGCTAAGTCACTTCAGTCGTGTCCGACTCTGTGCGACCCCATAGATGGCAGACCACCAGGCTCCTCTGTCCCTGGGATTCTCCATGCAAGAATACTGGAGTGGGTTGCCATTTCCTTCTCCAATGCATGCATGCATGCTAAGTCACTTCAGTTGTGTCCGACTCTGTGCTATCCTCATGGACAGCAGCCCACTGGGTTCCTCTGTCCACAGAATTTTCTAGGCAAGAATACTGGAGTGGGCTGCCATTTCCTTCTCCATACTGGTTGAGACCCTGAATTTTTATTTGGTGGGATATAGCAGGTACTTAACCCCTCAGTAAGCTCCTGGGTGGGGGGGTGGGGGGAAGGCAGTGGGAAGACACTAGGAAATACCCACCAGTGTGGGGCTCAGTCAGAAGATACCAAGGGAATTCCCACCTGATTGAAAGACTTTGGGAGAGAGAGGGAGTCCATTAAAGACATCCAGGAATTGGTTGAAACATATCAAGAGAACACGCAAACATGGAAAGGCACTGGTAGGGGCAGGCTCGGTTTTAGTAAGGAATACCCGGGGCTCAGTTGAAAGACATCCAGGTGGTTCTGGTATAGAAAGACACAACGAACAGAGCTCATATTTGTAATTACCTAGTTAACTGGAGAAATTAAATTTGCCTTAATTATTGGGAAGGGGGCTCTTTAAAACACATACAGTTAAAAATTAAAAGCTGGTTTAGTAAAGCCTTAAGTAAGGCCTTCAATGGGGAAACTCAGATTTCTCTCTGTCTTTGAGTTGCAAACATCCTATCTGATCTTCCTAGGTTGTTCTATTGTATGTTTGCCTTAGGCCTGTAAGAGGTCGTTTTGTGTTCTTAATCACTTGCATCTCTGTGAAGATAGGATTTATTGGTGGCCAAATGATGGATCCTTTGAAAATTAGAGAAACTAACAAATTATTAAATCTAGAGCGCTCTCATTGTAAACAACTGCTTTGTTGCTACCCATAAAACAAAAGTCAAATTAACCTAAGAATTTATTTATTTATTTATTTTTTAATGAGGAAAGCTGGTTTAGGAAGCTACATTGAGACCTTCTTCTCAATGGGCCTTGTCGTTGTTCAAGTCATCAAGCCCTGTCCCACTCTTGGTGACCCTACGGACTGCAGCATTCCAGGCTTCCCTGTCCCTCACCATCTCCCCGAGTTTGTCCAAGTTCATGTCCATTGAATTGGTGATTCCATCCAACCATCTCTTCTTTGTTGTCCTCTTCTTCTTCTGCCTTCAATCTTTCCCAGCAGGAAACATAAACTCCTACTCTTCCCCAACATTAAAAGCTAAATGAATCTGTTCTGTTTACCCCAGTTTTAAGTTATATTTTTAAGAGGCTAGAAAACTTTACACAGAGATATCTGACTAGTTATCTTGGGACAGACAGTTAGGCTAAAGGGCCTGACTTCCTCAGCTCTACCTGACTCTGGGAATCCCAGAATCTTTTATATAAAAGTAGGTAAAAGAGGGAACAAAAAGAAAAAAAGCTTCTAAAGTCTCCCCTAAGACCAAAGCTTGTTGATTGTATCCTTTTTAGAGCTAAAGTTAAAGGTATTAAAGTTGGTGGAATCTAGATAAGGTATATTAATTGTATATTTAAATGAGCTTTATATAAGGTGGTTACAGCTTTTATTTAACTATGTTGTGGGATAAACAAGGCATTCAGACTGCCATAAAAGAAATATTAACTAAACATACTGAAGAAACCCATAGTTACCTGAGTCATACAAAATAAGTAAACTAGGAACTAATAATATGCAAGGGTTAATAAAATAAAAAGAGTGATTTTACTTTGGTTTAAATTTATAAACTCAGAAAGTTCTTTGCTAAATGCCTTACACAAAGCTTTGAAGATGTGATAAATTCAAACTCTAAAGTTATAAAACATAGAAATTTGTAAATCACATTTCAGTTTGATAAAAATCTTGCCACTGATTTTAGTAACTTTAGGCAAAAAAAAAAAAAAAACAAAACAAAACACAAAACAAAACTTAAAAAACTAAACAACTGCAAATGTCTGAACCAGAATATGAATACAGGCTGCAAGGACCAAGACTAAAACCAATTAAGCTGGCAAGACCAAGGGGGAAAAAAAGTGGCAGTTTTAAATCTAAACTGCTGAGAATGTTCCTACAGTCAAATCTTATAGAGAGTAAGCCTTAATCATCTGAGCAAGCAATATTAAGGTATTCTAACTGCTAATTTTGTTTATGTCTGTGTACACATTATACATATGAGAACTCTACCTAAAGGTATTATTAGAATTGGATTTATAAAGAGCTCTACTTAATTTTGCTACTGAGTCCAAGTTTGCTCTGCTCACTGCACAATAGGCCAATGAATCTGAGAGATGAGATGTTGAGGTAAAGGAAAGACTTTGATCAGGGAGCCAGCAGACCAGGAAGATGGCAGGCTAGCACCTCAAAATAACCATCTTATTGGGAGTCTGGAGGTTAGGTTCTTTTATTGATTAGAGATGAGGGGAGGTGAGGAAGCAAACAAAAAAGGCCATTAATCATGCAAACATCTCCTACAAGGGCAAGCCTCAGGCCAGGGATATGTTGATTTCTTCCTTCCAGCCATCCACAGGTGGACAGGGTTCTGAACAAAGACACTTTAGTTTAACAGTCAGGCAAAGGGGCAGGATTCTCTGAGGCAAACCATTCTGTATGATTATAATAACAAAGCAACAAAAAGCAAATCAAAGAAACACTTCCAATATGGAGTTAGAATTGGCTTCCTCCCTGCAACAATTTTAATAAAAAGTGCTCACATTTAAAGAAAACTGACCAAGATGACTTTCAGATTCTCATAAACTGGAAAATATTCAATATTAAGTTGACACCTGATATTAATGTTTAATTTTGTAGATCTAAATTAGCATGGATGTCATTAAGTGTCATCAAAATAAAGTATACTTTACTATACCTAGGTTAATAAATAAGAACTTACTTATCTCTTACAAGAAAATAACTCTAAATGATAAAACTTTAAGGTAAATGTAAATTAGATAAGGACTTTGGGTAAAAGGTTTAAAGTAATCATATTTTAGAAATGTCTACTTAAAATGATAGTCCCAAATGTTTGGTAACTTAAGATTCTAAAGCTGTGCCAATTTAAGTTAAGTGATGAAAGCTTACTTGTTTAGAAGATACTGAGATATCAATTACTAAATTAAATAATTAAAAGTATTTGAAAATATTAATGAAAATGTTTGGTATCAACTAAAATGTTCTCTATAAGAAAACTAAAGTTGTAAAAAATTATCACTGATATTTAAGCTCACTAATTTATAAAATGCCAGTGTAAAGACAGTGCATAATTCCTTCTTATTAGTTTTACTAAATTGAAGGTTTTAAGAGTTGAGGATTCTAATTCAAACATATAATTAAAGCTATTAAAAACAATACAGTAACTTTTCAGAATACAGTAGGAAATTAAATGTATGTTTGCAGGAAAGAAGATATGAGAAATGAAATTACATTTTAGTGACAAAAATAAGCTAGTTAATTGTATTTAGATGAAAAATGAAAGGCAGACTGAATACAAAAAGTGGTGAGAGACTATGAAGAGGAACCCTGAGGAAGAAGTTTTATACATAATCAGTATTAACTAAATTTAGATTTAAGTTAACTTAGTAAATGGACTTTAATAAGTGAGCTAATGCAAGACTGGAAATTTTATTTCTGTCAGTTATAAGTACTCCTTTTGATAACAGATTGTGTGGGTTTCTGTGCCCTTAAATGATCTATATTTACTTTCTTGGTGACTTTGGTTAAGTGACTAGGTATTATTTCAATGACCTATAAGCCTGTGTTTTAAAATCTTTTTGATATTTCCAACAAACTTCCCAAATAGCAAAATACAACTAAGCTTTTTAGTCTCGAGCTGACTCTGAGATGGATGCTTTGAAGAAACATCTCTGAAGAACCTCAGAGATAAATGTTAAGCTAAGCTTATTTGGTATTTTTTATTCAAAAACATTGTCCAGTGATTGAAAGTAAACTTTAGTTTGTAATATACAGATAAATATCATTAATACAGATATTCCAAAATTTATATGGAATCCCTAACACCTGATATGTGCTGATATAATATTAGCAGTCATAATTCTAATAATTATACTAAAATGTTATATATTGCAGAAATATCCAAGTTTCCTAACTGCATTATATTCAAATCTTTAACCTTGCAGAAGGGCCATGACACAATCGGTAAGGAAGCTGCTTTTACAAAGGGTGATTCTCATATGGGGACTTTCCTCTGAACTACATGGTGACAAAGGGACCTATTTTACTGGACAAATTGTTAATGAAACTTGTAAAATTTGGCTGATTATGCAGCATTTCCATTGCACCCGTCACCCCCAGTCTTCTGGGTTAGTGGAAAGGAAAAATGGAACAGTTAAAACTCAGTTGGCTAAAATTATGCCTGCTTATTCCTTCTCTTGGCCTAAGGCCCTTCCATTGGTTTTCCTCAACCTCATATCCACTCCTTTGGCAAACATCATTTGTCTCCCTTTGAGATTATTACAGGGGGACCAATGAGGTTGGATGAAAGACTGTATGATACTAGATTACTTAAGGGAGATATATCATATTATTGGAAGAGTTTAATCAAATTATTGATGTCATTTTAAATGTTTTTCTGAAGCTTATTACACAAATGCATCATCAAATTAAGACCAGATGTCCCATGACTTACAACCATGAGATTATGTATATTGAAAAAGACATAATTTAAAGGACTTCCTCCAAGCTAAATGGAAGGGCTCTTATCAGGTTCTTTTAACTAGTTCATGTGCAACAAAACTGAAGGAAATTGACTCATGGATTCATATTTCCCACCTAAAAAGGGCTTCTGCATCAGACTGGTCTGTAGAGAGTACTGCTGACATCAAACTCACCTTAAAGCAACTCTCAGATAATAAGGAAACAGCAATGTAGGGATGAGAAAAAGATGACATCAGGAGTAGATAGCTGTCCCAAGATGTTGGACCAGACCTGTATGATTGGTCATAAGTTTTCTTCTTAGTTTCTTGGATACATGAATCAATGTTTTTCTATCATGGGCACTATCTTATGCAAATTTTAGAAGCCAATCAAGTTATTGGGTTTGTGGCTAGTTACCTCCATCCAGTACTTATGGTTTACCTTGATGGGTTTCTTCCCTCCAAGGCTCTGACTGGATGGGTCTTAGAACATATATTTTGGATAAAAAAGAATTACAGCTCTGTCTGGGCTACTACTGATATCACTAGATGGGATCCTCTTACTTGGTCAATCAAGCATACTTATTTTGACCCTGGCCATAAATATGAAGTGCCCCTTAAGATTACTCAAGCTCAATAAGAGTAACAGGCTAAATTCCAGTCCAAACAAAAACAAACAAAAAAAAGTAAACTCTAGACTATTAAGAGGGATGCTTCTTCAGTTATGGGATGGATTTATCTAACTAACACCAGGCTATGGTCATCTAAGCCTAAAAACCCAGCCCTCCCCCCTCCCCCACCCCCACCCCCGAAGCTGGAAACAATTAAACCATACCAAAGAAAATCAACCCAGTAGCACTAGAAAATTAGTCTGGGTGTCTTATGAAAACTGTCAAAGTATGATTTCTCTTAAAGACAGTGATTGATATAGAATAGATTGGGCCAGAAGACCAGAAATAAGCTGACTGGCACCTAACAGGGCTCAATGGCTTTGTGAGTCTGATCTCTGACCCCGACTTCCACCAGGCTAGTTAGAAAGTATACTTTAGTATTCCCTTGGGTTCAAGACCACTGACATATAAATTTAGATGGGACTCCAACAAATTTGCCATCAATACGAGTCCAATGAGCCAAGAGCTCTGTATTTCACTGGTGTGGTCATTTAGAAACTATTTCTGTGCCTTCAATAGGATTGGAAAATGTTATTTCTCACATTGAAGCCTTAGCAAAATTCACTCAAAGGACATTAAATGATAGCAACCAGGCTACTTGCCTACTAAATTCTGAGGTCCCTATGATGAGAAAAAGGTGTCTTACAAAATCATATGGCCCTTGATATTCTTATAGCATCTCAAGGGGGCACCTGTGCTAGCATTCAAACTGAACATTGTGTTTACACATCAGATGAATCATCTAATGGCTGATGTTTTATAACAATGGTTTGGTTCTAAAAACTCGTGGCTTAAATCCCTGTTTGTAACTTTAATCCCATTATTAGCTATATGGCTTGTAATCTGTTTATTTTATAAGATTGGTGTCTTTTGTATTATATAATGTATAACCAAAAATAGATCATTTTAATAACATAGAATAATTATAATAGTGATTCTAGGTATGGGAAGAGGCAACAAGAGAAATATCTCCTGGATCCTATTAGGTTAGAAGATAGAGGATCTAGAGACTCTTTTATTATTTATCAATGGGTCTAATCTGGAAATTAACACATGGAGTGACATATCAGCAAGGACCTTCACCTGATCTGGGATAAGCCTCTTAGCTGCATGGGACCAAAATAATAATAATAATAATAATAATAATAATGGTCATGTTAGGTAGTTAAAAATAGGAAAAATGATTCCAGAATGGTCATGGCAAAAAGACAAGGAAGGGAAAAACCCACAAAATTAGAACAAAGGAAGGTCTGAGGACCAGAGTGAGGACCTCAGGTAAAACAAACAGCACTGCTGGCTAGCCCAATTTACACAGGGCAGGCCCAGGGGAAGGATAAAAACATGAAAAGAAGAGCCAAAATTGGGCTAGGGGCCTCTCTTCTCTTCACACCTTTTGGATCAGCATGCCCTCATGCCTCAAGGATGTGTTTTCCTTTACTTTCTAAATAAAACTGAGCTGTAACACAAAACTGTAACACTGGTTCATTCAAGGGCTGTAACACTGGTCCATCATTTCAAATTTTTGTTGTGATGAGATGAGACAGAACAAAGGAAATTACACACGGCCCCAAAAGTTTTATAATGTTTTATGAGTAAATTTAATATGCTGAAAATAAAATTTTCAAAAAAAATTTACAAAAATTGTGGAAAAAAGGATTTTTCCCCCTTAAATTTGAGATTTTGCAATATTTTGTAGGAAAACTTTATGAACACATAACCACTATTAGGTAGTGAAGAGGAACTAAAGAGCCCTTGATGAAAGTGAAAGGGGATAGTGAAAAATCTGGCTAAAAACTCAACATTTAAAAAACTCAGATCATTGTCTTCAGTCCCATGACTTCATGGCCAATAGATTGGGAAACAATGGAAACAGTAACAGACTTTGTTTTCTTGGACTCCACAATTGCTGCAGATGATGACTGCAGCCATGAAATCAAAAGATGCCTGCTCCTTGGAAGAAAAGCTGTGACCAACCTAGACAGCATATTAAAAAGTAGAGACATTACTTTGCCAACAAAGTTCCATCTAGTCAAAGCTATGGTTTTTCCAGTAGTCATATATGGATGTGAGTGTTGGACCATAAAGAAAGCTGAGCACCAAAGAATTGATGCTTTTGAACTATGGTGTAGGAGAAGACTCTTGAGAGTCCTTTGAACTGCAAGGAGATTCAACCAGTCTATCCTAAAGGAAATCAACCCTGAATATTCATTGGAAGGACTGATGATGAGGTTGAAGCTCCAATACTTTGGCCACCTGATGCAAAAGAATGGACTCATTGGAAGAGACCCTGATGCTGGAAAGATTGAAAGCAGGAGGAGAAAGGGATGCCAGAGGCTGATATGGTTGGATATCATCACTGACTTGATGGACGTGAGTTTGAAGCAAGCTCTGGGAGTTGGTGATGGACAGGAACACCTGCAGTCCATGGGTTGCAAAGTGTCAGACACAACTGAATGACTGAATTGAACTGAACTGATTAGGTAGTTCTTGGTAAAAATATTCAAACTGAAATGATAAATGAAGTGATGTCACTCAGTCATGTCCAACTGTTTGTGACCCTATGGACTGTAGCCTACCAGGCACCACCGTCCATGGGATTTTTTCAGGCAAGAGTACTGGAGTGGGTTGCCAGTTCCTTCTCCAGTGGATCTTCCCAACCAAGGGATCCAGCCCAGGGATTGAACCCAGGTCTTCCCCATTGCAGGCAGACGCTTTACTGTCCAAGCCACCAGGGAAGGGTCTGCTATTATTGCATAGCGAGGACACTGGAAAAGAGATTGTTACAAATGTAAGTGCTTCAGGCACCTTCAGCCCTCTAACAAGCCTTTCAACATCCTCCCAATTCTCCCTGATGGGGAGACTATAGGGACACTTCCTAATCTTCTCTCTTAACTTGTGTGGAGAACATTTCTCTAGATTAGGGACTGATTTCTTCCAGTCCTAACTGACCTCAGAGCCACATGCTCAGTGCTTAATGATAAAAAGAATAACGATAAAAAGGAAAAAAAAAAAAAGACTGCTCACAGGAGTATGAAAACTAAGATACTAGACTGAGCCGACTTTCAATTCAGTACAGAGTACCAAGAGACAGGGGACTCTGAAGAAACGGAAATTAAGGAATTCTGAACATGCTGGATATAAAATAAAGTCACCTTGAATTATTTCTGCTAACTGGGCTTGCCAACATGACACATTTCTAAACTTTGTAAAAGATGGCAGCTATGATTCATCCACATAAGTTGAATCACCCCACAGATATTGTACGCGCTTAGTACAAAATTAGCATGTTGCTGAGACATTTATCAAAATAAGTTTAAATTCAGAAGTTTTGTATTCCTGACAACTTCTAGCCATTGACTGTCCTACTGATGAGCCTGAAAAGTTTCTCTTTCTCTGATACTGTTGCATTTCTGCTCTGATCTCTTGCAATATTTATAGATATTTTAGTAACATTATTTCATCTGGGATGGCTGCTTAGGGAGCAGATGATTGAGTAGTAGGGCACTTTCCTAAAACATAAACATATTGGAAAGACATAATATTGATAGTTCCTTTCCTTATTTCTCATCTCTAAAAATTGAGATATATCAGAGTTGCAACATTTGACCAGTTCAATTGTTTTAAGATCAAATAGTTACAGTGCCTTTGTTAGTCACCTATGCCTTGACCAGAAAATGAAATTGGAGAGGGTGATTCTTTAGATGTTGTTATAACTCAAGAACTCTAGAATTTGACCTTTACGTCAAAATGGCAAGATAAGTTGATTTTGGATTTTAATTTCTTTCAAGAAGGCAGAATAGTATAATTCATTTTGGTGAGGCAATGTAGCTTGTGAAAGAACAAAATTCTTGATCTATGGCTTGGATTCAAACTTAAGACCCATTATTTGCTAGCTGTGTAACCTTTGGATAAGGCAATGACGTGTTAGTTGCTCAGCTGTGTCTGACTCTTTACAACCCCATGAACTGTAGCCCACCAGGCTTCTTATCCATGGAATTATCCAGGAAAGAATACTGGAGTGGGTAGCCATTCCCTTCTTGAGGGAACCTTCCTGAGCCAAGGACTTAACTCAAGTTCCCTGCATTGCAGGCAGATTCTTTACCATCTGAGCCACCACGATACATAACCATTATGCAAAACTGAGATATGTATGGGGCCAAACTCAAGGCATTTTTGTGGGAATTAAATGAGATAATGTTTATAAAATAGCTGTGAAAAGAAATGAAGCAAAAAGCAAAGGAGAAAAGGAAAGATATTCACATTGAGATGCAGAGTTCCAAAGAACAGCAAGGAGAACTAAGAAAGCCTTCCTCAGTGATCAATGCAAAGAAATAGAGGAAAACAATAGAATAGAAAAGATTAGAGATCTCTTCAAGAAAATTAGAGACACCAAGGGAACATTTCATGTAAAGGTGGGCTCAATAAAGGACAGAAACGGAATGGACCTAATAGAAGTTGAAGGCATCAAGAAGAGTTGGCAAGAATACACAGAAGAACTGTACAAATAAGATCTTAATGAAACCCAGATAATTGCAATGGTATAATCACTCACCTAGAGCCAGACATTCTGGAATGTGTAGTCAAGTGGGCCTTAGGAAACATTATTATAAACAAAGCTAGTGTAGGTAATGGGATTCCAGGTGAGCGATTTCAAATCCTAAAAGATGATGCTGTGAAAGTACTGCACTCAATACGCCAACAAATTTGGAAAACTCAAAAGTGATCACAGGACTGGAAAAGGTCTGTTTTCATTCCAATCCCAAATAAAGGCAATGCCCAAAATGCTCAAACTACCACACAGTTGCATTCATCTCACATGCTAGTAAACTAATGCTCAGAATTCTCCAAGCCAGGCTTCAACAGTAAGTGAACCATGAACACCCAGATGTTCAAGCTGGATTTAGAAAAGGCAGAGGAACCAGAGATCAAATTGCCAACATCTGCTGGATCACCAAAAAAGCAAGAGAGTTCCAGAAAATCATCTATTTCTGCTTTATTGACTATGCCAGAGCCTTTGACTGGTTGGATGACAACAAATTGTGGAAAATTCTGAAAGAGATGGGAATACCAGACCACCTGACCTGCCTCTTGAGAAACCTGTATTACTCAAGAGGCAGGTCAGAAAGCAACAGTTAGAACTGACATGGAACAACAGACTGGTTCCAAATAGGAAAAGGAGTACATCAAGGATGTATATTGTCACCCTGCTTGTTTAACTTATATGCAAAGTACATCATGAGAAATGCTGGGCTGGAAGAAGCACAAGCTGGAATCAAGGCTGCTGGGAGAAATATCAATAACCTCAGATATGCAGATGACACCAACCTTATGGCAGAAAGTGGAGAAGAACTAAAGAGCCTCTTGATGAAAGTGAAAGAGGAGAGTGAAAAAGTTGGCTTAAAACTCAGCATTCAGAAAACTAAGATCATGGCATCTGGTCCTATCACTTCATGGCAAATAGATGGTGAAACAGTGGAAACAGTGGCCATGAAATTAAAAGACACTTGTTCTTTGGAAGAAGAGCGATGACCAACCTAGACAGCATTTTAAAAAAGCAGAGACATCAGTTTGCCAATAAAGTTTTGTCTAGTCAAAACTATGGTTTTTCCAGTAGTCATGTATGGATGTGAGAGTTGGACTATAAAGAAAGCTGAGCACTGAAGAATTGATTCTTTTGAACTGTAGTGTTGGAGAAGACTCTTGAGAGTCCCTTGGGCTGCAAGGAGATCATACCAGTCAATCTGAAAGGAAATCAATCCTGAATACTCATTGGAAGAACTGATGATGAGGCTGACTCTCCAATACTTTGGCCACCTTATGTGAAGAACTGACTCTTTGGAAAAGACCCTGATGCTGGGAAAGATTGAAGGAGGGAGGAGAAGGGGATGACAGAGGATGAGATGGTTGGATGGCATCAGCAACTCAAAGCACATGAGTTTGAGTAAACCCCAGTTATAGGCGATGGACAAGGAGGCCCAGTGTGCTGTGCTGCAGTACATGGGGTTGCAAAGAGTCAGACATGACTGAGTGACTGAACTAAATAGAACTGAACTTGAAGAGAGTCTTCATGTGTTAAAAATTTTAAAGTTGACATGTGCTTATTTTTAGGACTTTGGAGTATTAAATTCTTAGTGGATTTAACATTTAATTTTTTCTGGTATTAACAAAAAAGGGATTTATTAATTCAACCAGGATCACTTTAAATTATCCATTCAGTATAAATTTGAATATATTTAGTATGTGTTTAAAAGTATGCAAGATGCATTAACAAATATAGATTAACAGTGACTTAATGAACTTCCCACTCTGCTATTATAAAGAATAACACGTCTATATAATTTAAAGGTCTTACCTGTTGTTTCAGAAGGTAAAGAATCTTCCTGCACTGAGGGAGACCTGGGTTTGATCCCTGGGTTGGGAATATCCCCTGGAGGAGGGCATGGCTTTCCACTGCAGTATTCTTGACTGGAGAATCCCCATGGATAGGAGAGCCTGGCAAGCTACAGTCCATGGGGTCGCAGAGTTGGACATGTCTGAGTGACTAACCACTTAAATTAAAACATATTTAGTTGTTGAAGTTGCTCACATCTCTAAAGTTTAAATCTCTATTCCTTTGAAATTAAAAAAAAAAAAAACAAAACCTTATACTTAGAATTTTTCTATTGTTCAGCATCTTTCTCTAACAGCAATTTTTCTTCTAACCTCTCTAATCTCTAATGCACGTTCAGTTCAGTGCAGTCACTCAGCCATGTTCAGCTCTTTGCGACCTCATGAGTCGCGGTACGCCAGGCCTCCCTGTCCATCACAAACTCCCAGAGGTTACTCAAACTCATGTCCATCCAGTTCGTGATGCCATCCAGCCATCTCATCCTCTGTCGTCCCCTACTCCTCCTGCCCCCAATCCCTCCCAGCATCAAGGTCTCTTCCAATGAATCAACTCTTGGCATGAGGTGGCCAAAGTATTGGAGTTTCAGTTTCAGCATCAGCCCTTCCAGTGAACACCCAGGACTGATCTCCTTTAGGATGGACTGGCTGGATCTCCTTGCAGTCCAAAGGACTCTCAAGAATCTTCTCCAATACCACAGTTTAAAAGCATCAAATTTTCTGTGCTCAGCTTTCTTCACAGTCCAGCTCTCACATCCATACATGACCGCTGGAAAAGCCATAGCCTTCACTAGATGGACCTTTGTTGGCAAAGTAATGTCTCTGCTTTTTAATATGCTATCTAGGTTGGTCATAACTTTCCTTCCAAGGAGTAAGCATCTTTTAATTTCATGGCTGCAGTCACAATCTCCAGTGACTTTGGGGCCCCCCCCCCCCCCCCCGCAATAAAAAAGCCTGACACTGTTTCCCCATCTATTTCCCATGAAGTGATGGGGCCAGATGCCATGATCTTAGTTTTCTGAATGCTGAGTTTTAAGCCAACTTTTTCACTCTCCTCTTTCACTTTCATCAAGAGGCTTTTTACTTCCTCTTCACTTTCTGCCATAAGGGTGGTGTCCTCTGCATATCTGAGGTTATTGATATTTCTCCCAGCAATCTTGATTCCAGCTTATGATTCTTCCAGCCCAGCATTTCTCATGATGTACAATGCATATAAGTTAAACAAGCAGGGTGACAATATTCAGCCTTGACGTACTCCCTTTCCTATTTGCAACCAGTCTGTTGTTCTATGTCAGTTCTAACTGTTGCTTCCTGACCTGCATATAGGTTTCTCAAGAGGCAGGTCAGGTGGTCTGGTATTCCCATCTCTTTCAGAATTTTCCACAGTTTGTTGTCATCCACACAGTCAAAGACTTTGGCATAGTCAATAAAGCAGAAATAGATGTTTTTCTGGAACTCTCTTGCTTTTTCACTGATCTAACAGATGTTGGCAATTTGATCTCTGGTTCCTCTGCCTTTTCTAAATCCAGCTTGAACATTTGGAAGTTCATGGTTCACATATTGCTGAAGCTGAGCTTGGAGAATTTTGCACATTTCTTTACTAACGTGTGAGATGAGTGCAATTGTATGGTAGCTTTAGCATACTTTGGGATTGCCTCTCTTTGGGATTGGAATGAAAATTGACCTTTTCCAGTCCCGTGTTATATAGTTTTGCAGTTGTTTCACTCTTTGCAAATGGTTTGTTCTTTTTTGTTTGTTTCACTTTTTTAAATTCACATTTCAGTTTGGGAAGTTTCTTTTGAAAAGTCTTTAAACTCAGTGATTCTTTTCTCAGCTTTGTCAAACCTACTGATGAATCTACCAAAGAATTCTAAAATTCTATTATAATGATTTTTTTAAAAAATATTTTATTTCTAGCATTTCTTTTTGCTTCCTTCTTAGAGTTGTTGTCTCTCTGCTTATATTACCCATAATCTTACATATTACCCATGTTCTTACATATTACCTATTTTTTTCATTGATTACCAACTTCCATTTCACTCCCCCTGCCCCCCACTGGGGACTTTACCACATTATTTATCATTGCATTCTCAGGCTGATACTCTAACATCTCTGCTGTATCTATATCTGTTTCTGATGCTTGCTTTTTCACCTCACAGTGTTTTTCTTGTCTTTTAGCATGACTTGCATTTTTCCTTGAAAGTCACACAGGTTTTATTAGGTAATAGGAAATGAGGTATATATTAAGTCATTAGTGCTACATTTTTCATTAACACGGATAGGAGCTGAACTCTGTTTAAAGTTTGCAAAGTTGCAAATACAAGAGGTTTCAAAGCATTTCAATTGCCTTTATTTTTGACTCCCATTCTGTCTTTAGGCTTTTCTAACTGCTCCTCTTCAGAGAGTCCATGGCTTGTAGTTCTCAGCTGTAACGCTGAGAACTACAGGACTCTTGGCACAGAACAATTTTGTCCAAACTTCTGCTCTGAGAGACAACCAAACTCTACCTTGGCTTCTTAGCATCATAAGGCTGTGTACTTAAGATGGCCTAAGTTCCTACTAGAATGTTGCCTGACAAAGTTCAAAGGTGTTGGGTTAATTTACTCTGTTCTAGCCAACATCTCAAAGGCTGCTAGTCTCCCTTTCTTACAACATTCATTAGAAATGTCTTACAACTATGAATATGTAATTTTTAGAAGTATCTTTCTTAAGGACCTGAGAGCCATTGTTTTGAAATGTAGTCTTTGGGATGTAAAAAGCCTCCTTCTCCCAGTCTCTGCTTCCCTCCCCCCCGGCCCCACCTTAGTAGGCACTCTGACAGTGGAAGGATGTCCTTCAGCCCACAGTCTTTCTTTCTGACAGCCTTCCATGATGGAGAAGACTCTGAGTATATTTCAGAATGATCTGTTTTCTCTCCACCTGCCAGAGCCATAAGGCTTCCTTTGCAAACCTTCAACATGATGAGACACTGGTGAAGTTCCTGGAGGGAAAGACTTTGGGACCCTTTCCTTCAGGAAAGGACTTTCATGCTAGTCCAAACTCAGCCTTCAACCATTTGTCAAAAGTACATTCTCAGGCTCCTACCATTGTATGACTCCATCAGTCTCTGTTTCTGAGAAGCAGGTTTTGTTTGTGACTCAGGCTTCCCTGGTGGCTCAGGTGGTATAGAATCTGCCTGCAACGAGGGAGGTCTGGGTTTGTTCCCTGGGTTGGGAAGATCCCCTGGAGGAGGGCATGGCAATCCATATTCTTGCCTGAAGAATCCCCCTCGGCAGAGGAGCAAGGCAGGCTGCAATCCATGGGGGTTGCAAAAAGTCAGGTATGACTGAGCAACTAAGCACTTTCACAAAGGGCTTCACTGATGGCTCAGTGGTAAAGAATCCACTTGCCAATGCAAGAGACACAGGCTCCATGCCTGGGTCAGAAAGATCGCTTGGAGAAGGAAATGGCCGCACAGTCCAGTATTCTTGTCTGGGAAATCCCATGGACAGAGGAGCCTGTAGGTTATAGTCTATGGGATTGCAGAGAGTCAGACACAACTTAGTGACTCAAAAATAATAAAACATTCAAAAAAGTTACTGATTTTCAGTTGGTCTTGTGAGGCTGCCAGGGTTAATACCATGACGGGCGGCCTGGACCTAAGTTTTAGCTTCCCCCGAAATGGTAAGATTCCCTACCCCCATCAGGTAACCTGGAGCCAGCCAATCAATATGCGCCCAGTAAGAACAAAGGGAGAGCTGAAAAGCCCGCGAAAGTCTGTACCGATAGAATTACTTTGCAAACATGTAACCAATCCGCTTAAGCCAGCTACTAACCGCTTTTGCATATCTTATAAATTTGTGTACCAAGCTTGAGCTCGGCGCTTTCTGACCCTGCACCACTGTGATGTTTGTGGCAGAAAGCCCTGGCTCGAGACAGTAATAAACTTCCCTTTTTGCGAGTTGCATTGTCTTGGAAGCCTTCTCTCTCTTCCCGCTCGGGGATTCGGACATCGGGCATAACATTTGGGGGCTCGTCCGGGATCCCTTGACAGGGAGAAGAGAACGCTTATAGGACAAAGGGGAAGGATAAATAATAACACCGGTGCTCAGGAAGCAGGGCGGCAGCCGACTCCGCGAGAAGGCTTTTTATAAAGGGGGAGCAAGCCGGCGTAAGGCCAAGGCCAGCGGACGCGCTGGGGGGCAGCCGACTCCGCGAGAAGGCTTTTTATAAAGGGGGAGCAAGCCGGCGTAAGGCCGGGGCCAGCGGACGCGCTGGGCAGCAGCCGACTCCGCGAGAAGGCTTTTTATAAAGGGGGAGCAAGACGGCGTAAGGCCGGGGCCAGCGGACGCGCTGGAAGGCAGCTGACTCCACGGGAAAAAAGGTTCTTCTCCCGACCCCGAGTCTGGTGAACAGCGGACGCCATTCGGTAAGGTGAATCTGCTACCGGGAGGCAAGAAAATTCAGGGGGCCCGAAAACCCAGCGCTGTGTCGTCGGCCGACGTTTGTTTGTCCGTGTGTTTGTCTTTGGCTCTCCGTGTTTTTGTGTGTGCCGGCATGGTCTCTAGTCTCGTTCTCTTCTGGTGCATCGTTCTTTCTCACTTCTGACTTATTCTCTCTCTCCCTTACCGTTTATTCTTTGACCATGGGGCAGGGAGAATCTACCCCACTTTCTCTCATGACTGACCATTTTTCGGATGTCAGGGCCAGGGCCCATGACTTGTCTTTGCTAGTCAAAAAAGCTAAATTAATAACTTTTTGTTCTGCAGAGTGGCCCGCCTTTCAGGTTGGATGGCCTCCGGAAGGCACCTTTCAACCGTCCATCATACAGGCTGTGAAGGAGAAGATTATGGCTCCTGATCCCTGGGGCCATCCGAGTCAAGTCCCCTATGTCATGGTCTGGCAGGATCTAGTGGAAAATCCGCCTAACTGGTTAAAACCTTTTGTTTACAAACTTCCTAGTTCCTCCAGTTCACAGGTCCTGGTGATGGAGACCCCCCCGGAGGAAACCAAAAAGAAAGAGGACCCAAAACCAGTCCTTCAGGAATCATCTTATCCAAACCTGATAGATCTAGAAACGGAGATAAGGCCTCCGCCATATGTGCCCTCCTTGCAATCCCCTCCGAGGAGAGAAGCTCCCACAGGTGAACCGAGAGGATTAAGAGGGCCAACGGGAACCGACCGTGACGGGGGACTGGCATTGGGGACCCGGGGGAAAACTAAGGGAGATAGGGGTAAGCAAGACCCTAGGGACCCAGAGTTACCTTCATCCACTGTTCAGGCGCTCCCCGTCCGAGTGGGACCAACTAACCCGGACGGAGAGCGAACCTATCAGTACTGGCCCTTTTCCACGAGTGACCTGTACAATTGGAAGACCCAAAACCCTCCTTTCTCAGAGAAGCCCCAAGGCCTCATTGACCTCTTAGATTCCATTTTGTTCACTCATAATCCCACCTGGGATGATTGTCAGCAGCTGTTGCAGGTGCTCTTCACCACGGAAGAACGGGAGCGAATTCTGGCAGAGGCACGGAAACGGGTACCAGGGGTCGACGGGAGGCCAACCGCCCAGCCTCATCTTGTGGACGAGGGGTTTCCTCTGTTGCGGCCTAACGGGGATTTTGAGCAGGTGGAAGGTAGGGAGCGTCTCCGAGTGTACCGCCAGACTCTAATGGCTGGCCTGCGGGCTGCAGCAAGAAAGCCGACAAATCTGGCAAAGGTAAATTCAGTAAGGCAAGAGCCCACTGAAAGCCCGGCAGCCTTCCTAGAGAGGCTGATGGAAGCTTTCAGGCAATATACACCTATGGACCCCCAGGCTGAGGAGTCACGCGCTGCAGTTTTGTTAGCGTTTGTGAATCAGGCAGCCCCAGATATTAGGAAGAAATTACAAAAGGTAGAGGGATTGGGAGAACAGACAATACAGGATTTACTGAAAGTAGCTGAAAAGGTATTTAATAATAGGGAGACCCCAGAAGAAAGGGAAGAGCGAATTCGGCGGGAGGAAAGGGAATTAGCGGAAAAGATCAGGAAAGAAGAGAGGGAACATAGGGCGAGGGAAAACCGGAAGAACCAGAAGGAGCTAGCCCAGATTCTTTTTGCGGGGTTAAAGGCCGGAACAGAATTGAGGGAACCTCGAGACCCCCGGACGGGAGAAAAAGAAAAACCAAAAAGGCAGGCCCTAAAGAAGGATCAGTGCGCCTACTGCAAAGAACAGGGGCACTGGAAAAACGAGTGCCCTAAGAGGGACTCAAGGAGAGGAATGACCCAGAGAGAGAAAATCGCCCCCGGAACTCGAGTTCTATATGCGGGGGAAGACAGTGACTAGGGGAGTCGAGACTCGGCACCCCTCCCCGAGTCCTGGGTAACCATACATGTGGAGGGGAAACCCGTTGGCTTCATGGTAGATACTGGCGCCCAACACTCTGTTTTAAATAAAAAACTGGGACCAATGTCTAAGAAAGCCAGCTTAGTGCAAGGAGCCACGGGGACAAAAAGATATTGTTGGACCACAGAACGGAAAGTAAATCTGGGGACCCACCAGGTGTCCCATTCGTTTTTGGTGATACCAGAATGCCCAGCCCCTCTACTTAGAAGAGACTTGTTGACTAAAGTTAATGCTCAGATCCATTTTGACCCCGGGGGAATGTCAGTCACGGATGGACTTGGACAACCGATACATGTCTTGTCCCTAGCCTTAAGGGATGAATACAGACACTTTGCGCTTAAGTCCTCAGAGACCGTAGCACTAGATGTACAACCGTGGGTCCATAAATATCCATTGGCCTGGGCAGAAACAGCAGGAATGGGACTGGCTAAACAGAGACATCCGGTCGTCATCGAGCTAAAGGCCGAGGCAATTCCTGTGAGGGTGAAACAGTACCCTATGAGCCAAGAAGCTCGGCGGGGGATCACTCCTCACATTCGACGGCTCATGGAGGCCGGAATTCTCAGGCGATGCCAATCCCCTTGGAACACCCCCTTACTGCCGGTGAAGAAGCTAGGGGGGACAGATTACAGACCTGTCCAAGACCTGCGAGAAGTCAACAAACGGGTGAGTGACATACACCCAACTGTCCCTAACCCGTATACCCTCCTGAGCAGTTTACTGCCTGAGTACACTTGGTACACTGTGCTGGACTTGAAGGATGCCTTTTTCAGCCTACCCCTGGCAGTCCAGAGCCAGGAGATATTTGCCTTTGAGTGGACTGAGGGGGAAGGCCAACCGGTAGTACAATTAACTTGGACCCGCCTCCCACAGGGGTTCAAGAACTCCCCTACCTTGTTTAATGAGGCTCTGAGTGAGGACCTCTACGAATATCGGGCTTGCCACCCAGAGGTCATTCTGCTACAATATGTAGATGACCTTATGTTGGCTGGAACCACAGAGGAAGCTTGCGGCCGTGCCACTGGGGACCTATTACAAACCCTAGGCATCTTGGGGTATCGCGCTAGCGCAAAGAAGGCACAAATAGCCCGGCAAGAGGTCACCTATTTGGGGTATAAGATCAGGCAGGGGCAAAGGTGGCTAACTCAGGCCATGAAAGAAACAATATTGCAGATACCAGAGCCCAAAAACCCCCGCCAGGTGAGAGAGTTTCTGGGGACTGTTGGATATTGCAGACTGTGGATTATGGGGTTTGCTGAGAAGGCCCGGCCCTTATATGAGGGAAGTAAAGAGACCCCAAAGTGGACTTGGACTGAGCCAATGAAACAGGCTTTCCAGACACTCAGACGGGCCCTACTAGAAGCCCCAGCCCTTGCACTGCCTAACCCAAATAAGCCATTCCAGCTGTTTGTAGATGAAAAGCAAGGAATAGGAAAGGGGGTCTTGACTCAACAATGGGGACCATGGAAGCGGCCGGTAGCATACCTTTCGAAACGATTAGACCCGGTGGCCGCTGGGTGGCCCCCTTGCCTTCGCATCATTGCAGCTACAGCCCTCCTCGTCCGCGACGCTGACAAGCTGACGTATGGACAGCAACTCTCGGTTTACACCCCCCACGCCGTGGAAGGGGTTTTAAAGCAGCCGCCGGGTAAGTGGATCTCCAATGCCCGCTTGACACACTACCAGGCCTTGCTTCTCGATGCCCCACGGGTGCGTTTTCAGACCCCTTGCTTCCTAAATCCGGCCACGCTCCTACCCAACCCAGAGAAGGACAGCCCTCTCCATGATTGCAGTGAGATACTGGCTGAGGCCCTGGCGGCATGAAAAGACTTAACTGATGTACCCCTAAGCAACAGTGAGCTAGTATGGTTCACCGATGGGAGCAGTTATGTAAAAGATGGGCAAAGGAAGGCGGGAGCCGCCATAGTTGATGATTCAGGGCAGACGATATGGGCTGAGACACTACCCCCAAACACTTCTGCACAAAAAGCAGAAATGATTGCCCTAATACAGGCTCTGGAGCAAGCCAAAGGGAAGAGAGTCACCATTTTTACTGACAGCCGATATGCTTTCAGCACTGCCCATATTCAAGGTCCCATATACCAAGAAAGGGGATTTCGGACAGCTGAGGGAAAAGAGGTCAAAAATCTGCCTGAGATTCGCAGGCTTTTGGAAGCTGTCCAACTACCCCGGGCAGTAGCGATAGCACATGTCCCCGGTCACCAGAAGGGAGAAGACCCTAAGGCGCGGGGCAATCGTGCTGCTGATGCGGCCGCTCGAGAAGCAGCTAGCCGGGACTATGCTGCCCCCATATTAGCCGTGGGACTTCCACCCCCTGGTATGGGGACCTTGCCACCAGTTCCCGAATATTCCCTCCCTGATCTCGCCTGGATCAACAAGGATACCACCCTCCAGAAAGATGACCAAGATGGATGGTACCGAGACGAAAACAACAACCTGATCTTGCCTGCCACCCTGGGTCGTCACCTGTGTGAACACCTGCACACAACTACACACTTGGGAGAAAAAAAGACCCTAACACTTCTCCAGATGGCCTGCCTGAGGTTCCCTCGACAAAATGCAACTGTACGAGAGATAATTCAAGCCTGCGAAGCGTGCCAGCTGATGAGGGCAGAGAAGAAGCAGCACTCGGGAACGAGGTACTGAGGGGAAAAGCCAGGGCAACATTGGGAGATAGATTTCACCGAGGTAAGGCCAGGCAAGTATGGGTACCGCTATCTGTTGGTACTGGTAGATACCTTCTCGGGGTGGGTAGAAGCTTTCCCCACTAAGGGAGAGACAGCAATAGTGGTTGCTAAAAAGATCTTAGAGGAGATAGTGCCTAGGTATGGGCTGCCAGTGACTATGGGCTCTGATAGTGGACCTGCCTTTGTGAGCCAGATTGTACAAGGGCTGGCCCAAGCTCTGGGGAAGAAATGGAGTTACATTGCGAATATAATCCCCAGAGCTCAGGACAGGTTGAGAGAATGAATCGGACCCTAAAAGAAACTTTGACAAAGTTGGCAATAGAGACTGGCGGGGACTGGGTGACTCTCCTCCCCTTTGCACTCTTTCGGGCACGTAACACCCCTTATAAGCTGAATCTTACTCCTTTTGAGATTCTGTATGGAAGACCCCCTCCTGTGTATCCTATTTTCGAAGGAAAATGTCTGCCACCCCCTACTTTGGGACAATTCCAGCAAACTCTGATAGCATTAAGTAAGGTGCATAACCATGTTTGGAAATTGATTCGAGAGATACATGAGGGCCAAAACAAGAGGGCCCTCCCCTCACATAATATTAGCCCAGGTGATTGGGTTTGGGTAAAACGACACCAATCTAAAGTATTAGAACCTAGATGGAAAGGCCCTTATGTCGTTCTCCTTACCACTCCTACCGCTGTCAAGGTTGACGGGATTGGACCCTGGGTTCACTGCAATCACGTGCGGCAAGCCACATCGGAAGAACAGGAAAAAGCGCGAGCAGAATGGAAGGCGAGTCCTCACCCGTCAAATCCTTTGAAACTGAAACTCGTCCGCTGGGAGGCCTCCTAATTCTCCTGCTGATGGCAGCTCTCATCGACCCAGGAGCGACCAGTCATAACCCCCATCAACCTGCTAAGATCACATGGAAACTCAACGACGGGCAAACTCATGAGCTGCTCAATGAGACCTCAGGAATCCACCCTCCAAACACCTGGTGGCCGGACCTGAACTTCGACCTCTCAAGCCTCTTCGCAAAGCAGGACGGTCTCTATGATAAATACTATAGGGATGGGATAAAAAACCATAGGTTGGGGTTTTGGGCTTGCCCGGGCTACGTAAAAAATAACTGGAAAACCTGTGGTGGCATAGAAAGCTATTATTGCAGGAGCTGGAGTTGTGTGACCTCTTGTGATGGACCCCAGAGGTGGGATGTCGGAAACAGAGATCTAGTTAGCTTCACCTTCAAGGACCGTAGACACCAGGGGCCTCAGGTACGAGTACGATTTAACCAGGAACGGGTGAAAAAAGAAAACCGCTGGACCTCAGGACTGACTTGGGGTTTTCAGCTCCACGTAAATTGGCCCGGCCCCTACCCAGGCGAGCTTTTAATCATTAAACAGGTTATTGAGCCGGTGCAGGTACATAGTTTAGGTCCCAATCTGGTCAGAGCATTACAGGGGCACAAGGCGACCCCCAAGCCAACCCCCTTTAGACCAAGCTTGCCAGGAACATTTAACATCTCCTCTACCCCGAGCCTCAGAGGCAAACTGACAGAAACCCCTGGCCCTCTGGCTGTTACCATTAGCTCAGCAATTCAGGACCCCCTATGGGCCTTAGTGAATGCAGCCTTTACGGTCTTAAACCATACCAACCCTAATGCAACCCAGTCCTGTTGGCTTTGTTATAATCTTCACCCCCCCTTCTATGAGGCCATAGGCCTCAATGTCTCTTACCACTTATCTTCAGGCCAGAACCCACCCCCATGCCGATGGGAAGAACGCAAGGTTGGCCTCACAATGAACGAAGTTTGGGGACAGGGACTCTGTTTGGGCACAGTGCCACGTGATAAAACTTCCCTCTGTGCCCGGACTATTAGTAACCTACGCTTATATGGCAAAAATTGGATTGTGCCAGAGGTTGGGGGCTGGTGGATTTGTTCACATACTGGGCTAACCCCATGTTTAAATGTGAAGGTTTTTAACCAGAGTCAAGAATTCTGTGTCCTGGTTGCTGTAATGCCAAAAATCTTATACCACTCTGAAGAGGTTATGTACTCACATTGGGACCGAGAATTGCCAAGACAAAAGAGAGAGCCAATCAGTGCGATCACCATGGCAGCCTTGTTCAGTCTTGGGCTGGCAGGAGCAGGGACAGGAATAGCTTCACTATCTCTGCAAGGCCAAGGGTTTTCTTCCCTACGAGCCGCCATAGATGAAGATATAACTCACATAGAAGAATCAATCAGCCACTTGGAGAAGTCTCTGACTTCCTTGTCTGAGGTGGTCTTGCAGAATAGGAGAGGATTGGACTTGATTTTTCTCCAACAGGGTGGGGTCTGCGCGGCTCTGGGAGAAGAATGTTGTTTCTATGCAGACCATACAGGAGTGGTAAGAGAATCTATGGCAAAAGTAAGAGAAGGGCTGGCGCAACGAAAGAGGGAACGGGAGGCCCAGCAGGGATGGTTTGAGTCTTGGTTTCAACGCTCCCCCTGGCTGACCACCTTAGTTTCCACCCTCCTGGGCCTGCTTATAGTGCTATTATTAACACTCACGTTTGGCCCTTGTATTTTAAACCGGCTAATGTCATTTATTAAAGAACGTCTAAATACCATTCAGATTATGGTATTGAGGCAGCAATATCAGATGGTATCCCAGGATGAAGAGAAGGATTCCTCTACAGGAACAAGAAGACAGGGGGGAATGTGAGGCTGCCAGGGTTAATACCATGACGGGCGGCCTGGACCTAAGTTTTAGCTTCCCCCGAAATGGTAAGATTCCCTACCCCCATCAGGTAACCTGGAGCCAGCCAATCAATATGCGCCCAGTAAGAACAAAGGGAGAGCTGAAAAGCCCGCGAAAGTCTGTACCGATAGAATTACTTTGCAAACATGTAACCAATCCGCTTAAGCCAGCTACTAACCGCTTTTGCATATCTTATAAATTTGTGTACCAAGCTTGAGCTCGGCGCTTTCTGACCCTGCACCACTGTGATGTTTGTGGCAGAAAGCCCTGGCTCGAGACAGTAATAAACTTCCCTTTTTGCGAGTTGCATTGTCTTGGAAGCCTTCTCTCTCTTCCCGCTCGGGGATTCGGACATCGGGCATAACAGGTCTAAGTTTCTTTTTTTAAGGTGAGAATGATTACTTTCCTTATAGGTCAGAGATGATGTTAGATAGTTTCCCTTTCTTCTGCATCCATTCATCCCTCCACACACCCAATTCAGTTTTCTTTTAATTGTTGCCATAGTTTTCCCTTTTCTAGAATGCCATATATTTGGGATCATACAGTATTTAGATTTCTCCGTTTGGCTTCCTTCACTTACTTATGTGCATTTAAGCTTCTTCCATGTCTTTTCATGGCTTGATAGCTCATTTCTTTTTAGTGCCAAGTGATATTGCATTATCTGGACGTAACATGGGTGATTATTCATTCATCTACTGAAAGACAATTTGAATGACTTTAAATTTTGACAATTATGAATAAAGCTGCTCTAAACACCCATGTTCAGGATATGTACAAGCATAAGGTTTCAGCTCCCTTGGGTAAATACTAAGCAGTGAAAATGTTATAAAGATACTTGTAATATTATGCTTATTTTTATAAAAACTGCCAAATTGTCCTCCAAAATGGTTGTACCAATTTGCATCCCCATCAGCAGCTTATGAAAGCTCCTGTTATACCACAACCTCAAAGTATTTGACACTGCCAGTGTTCTGGATTTTGATATTGTCAGTGTTCTCTATAATCAAATAGGCCTGTGCTGGTATTTCATTCTTTCAATTTGCATTTTGCTGATGACATAAGATGCAGAACATCTTTTCATGCTTATTTGTCACCTGTATATCTTCTTTGATGAGGTATTTCTTAAGATCTTTGGTCCATTTTTAATCAGGCTGTTTGATACCTTATTGTTGAGTTTTAAGAATTTTTTGTGTATCTTGGATTACAATCCTTTATCAGATATGTCATGTGCAAATATTTTCTCCCAGTCTGTGGCTGGTTTTCTTATTCTCTTGATATTATCTTTTGCAGAACAGAAATTTTTAGTTTTAATAAAGTACAGCTTGATAATCAATGTTTTCATGGATCATGTTTTTGGTGCTCATTTTGAGTTAATTTTTTTGTGGAAAGTGTATGATCTATTTTCAGATTCATTTGTTTTTTGAAGGTGTATGTCCATTTGTTCCAGTACCATTTGTTAAATAGACTATCTTTGCTTCATTGCATTTCCTTTGCTTCTTTGTCAAAGATCAGTTGATTATATTGTCTTTATTACTGCAACTTTATAAGAAGTCTGAATTTGGGTAGCATCAGTCCTTCAATTGTGTTTTTCTCTGTCACTATTATACAATCACTTCTTTTTAAATTACAGTTTGATTATATTACCTGCTGCTGTTTAAATACTTAATGATTTCCCATTGTTCTTTTCAATAAGCCCTAGGTCCTTCTATTGGTTTTAAGTTCTTTGGTGATGTATCAATTATGAAAAACTTCCACTGATCTTATGCCAAATACATTTGCATTTGTTGATATTATGCCAATCCACATGGGATTGGTGGACTTCTATGACATCTCAAGAAAGAGCACACGTGCTTCAACTCCAGGGCCTTTGCACACATTGTTCCTTCAACTTGAGCACTCCTCCTCACTCATTGATTACTAAATCCCTAGTAATTTTTCAATTACAGATTAATTGTGACAGTTGTCTCACCAATCAAGCCTTTACATGTTAGCCCAAAGCATATATTTTATTGCATCCAGGCCACCTCTCCTTTCACTAAATACAACCGTACATTTACAGCTACTTTATTTGAAATAAGGAACTTCCCTGTAACTCATATGGTAAAGAATCTGTTTGCAATGCTGGATACCCGGGTTTGATCCCTGGGTCGGGAATGTCATCTGGAGAAGGGAATAAGAATCCACTCTAGTATTCTTGCCTGGAGAATCCCATAGACAGAGGAGTCTGGTGGGTTACAATCCATGGACTTGCAAAGAGTCTGACATAACTAAGCGATTAAGCACACAGTCCACACACCTCTTCAGTTCAGTTCAGTCAGTTGCTCCGTTGTGTCCGACTCTTTGCGACCTCATGAATCACAGCGCACCAGGCCTCCCTGTCCATCACAAACTCCCGGAGCTTACTCAAACTCATGTCCATCGAGTTCGTGATGCCATCCAGCCATCTCATCCTCTGTCGTCCCCTTCTCCTCCTGCCCCCAATCCCTCCCAGAATCAGGGTCTTTTCCAATGAGTCAACTCTTCACATGAGGTGGCCAAAGTGTTGGAGTTTCAGCTTCAGCATCAGTCCTTCCAATGAGCACCCAAGAATGATCTCCTTTAGGATGGACTGATTGGATCTCCTTGCAGTCCAAGGGACTCTTAAGAGTCTTTTCCAACACCACAGTTTAAAAGCATCAAATTTTCAGCACTCAGCTTTCTTCACAGTCCAACTCTCACACCCATACATGACCACTGGAAAAACCATAGCCTTGACCAGACAGACCTTTGTTGGCAAAGTAATGTCTCTGCTTTTTAATATGCTATCTAGGTTGGTCATAACTTTCCTTCCAAGGAGTAAGCATCTTTTAATTTCATGGCTGCAATCACCATCCGCAGTGATTTTGAAGCCCCCCCCCCCTCAAAAAAAAGCCTGACACTGTTTCCCCATCTATTTCCCAAGAAGTGATGGGACCAGATGCCATGATCTTACTTTTCTGAATGTTGAGCTTTAAGCCAACTTTTTCATTCTCCTATTTCACTTTCCTCAAGAGGCTCTTTAGTTCTTCTTCACTTTCTGCCATAAGGGTGGTGTCATCTGCATATCTGAGGTTATTGATATTTCTCCCGGCAATCTTGATTCCAGCTTGTGTATCTTCCAGCCCAGCGTTTCTCATGATGTACTCTGCATATAAGTTAAGTAAGCAGAGTGACAATATACAGCCTTGACGTACACCTTTTCCTGTATGGAACCAGCATCAGACCATAAAAACTTGAAGGAGAATCTGTGCCTCTTTCCCTTATTGTAACATAGTGCTTGCACTTCAGTTATCTAGGTTATTAAATCCAGAAACTTTTCTGATTGTTTGACCTTGTTTTCCATAGAGAAACATCCTTTGTCACATTTTATGTTGGAAAGAATGAATGCTATTATACTGTGACACAATGTGAAGACTGCTAAATAGTTTCAAAATTATTATTTCATATTTGGGCATTTTCACCATTTTTTAGTCATTTTTAATTATTAAGACAATAATGTTAATTGTTAATTAAGATTAAATGTTAATTAATGTGTTAATTATTAACACAATAATGCTATAGTGTTAAAGATAGTTTTCTAATCTTCTAGTCTTTTTTCACTTAATTTATACATCCCACTTCACTTCTGTATTCTATTTCTATATAAGCACATCAACACAATAAATGATCAAATCTCTTGTTTTCCAGCATATCAGTAACATACATTGTCTGAATTTTAGACATTATCCAAACATTCTTCACACTTAACAAATTTTATTTATCAATATAACTAACTGGGGAGATTTGACAAGCTCTAAACACATGTTTTGATTGTAACAGCCAAGAGTGGAAGTGCTACCATCATTTAATGGGCAGATGCCAGAGATGCTTCTACAAATGTTACAGTTCACAGAATAACCCCTCTCCACTCCAAGAGAGAGAGCTGTGCAGCTCAAAATATCAATAGTACTGAAGTTGAGACACCCTGCTATATGCAATCCGAAGTAACAGCTTTTTGACATAACTTTTAAGGTAAAGGGAAAATATTCATTGACAAGTGCTCTCAATTAACCAACTGAGAATAAGGATCAGATTGCAATATCAATTTTTTCTTTTGTGAAATGATGTTTAAACCTTTTTCTGATGTATTAATTTGGATACAAAACACTGTGTTTTGATAATAGTATTTTTGTAGACAGAGGACAATGTTTCAACTTCTCAGTTAATCATATTCAATGTTTGAATGTTTATAACATTTTGGTAATGGCATCATTACCAAGTCAAACTTGGGTCTCTCACCCATCCCCAGTAAAACTAACCTACTGACACCTGGTTATGGAGAAGGAAAGTGCATCATTTATTGCAGGATCCAAACAAGGAATCCAGGGCAACTAGTACTCAAAGCCCCAAACTCTCAGATGGGTTTTATCAAAGCACTTTTAAAAGCCAGGTGAGGGAGGGGTATCCCAGGGTTACTTCTTTAAAGGAATCCTCCCTCTTACACTCTGGTTGTCACTGTCTCATACAACGTGGTTCACTGATCATTTTTCAGCTCTTTGAAACTTACCACACACATATTTTGTCATAGTTATTATGAGAATTAATGAGGAAGTAATATTATTACCATTACATCACAATGCATTATACTCATAAAGTGTATGTAACTCATTAAATTTCAAATTCTAATTTAATTGATTTTTAGTCATAAGCTATTCTTGTTGTTGTTGTTCAGTCACTCAGTTGTGTCTGACTCTTGTGACCCCATGGACTGCAGCATGCCAGGCTTCCTAGTCCTTCACTATTTTCCTGAGTTTGTTAAAACTCATGTCCATTGAATCAGTCATGCTATCCAACCATCTCATCTTCTGTTGTCCCTTCTCCTTCTGCCCTTAATATTCCCCAGCATCAGGTTATTTTTCAACTAGCTGGCTCTTCACATTAGGTGGCCAAAGTGGTAAAGCTTCAGCTTTAGCATCAGTCTTTCCAATGAATATTCAGGGTTGATTTCCTTTAGGATTAACTGGTTGGATCTCCTTGCAGTCCAAGGGACTCTCAAGAGTCTTCTCCACCAACAGTTTGAAAGCATCAATTTTATGATGCTCAGTCTTCTTTATGGTCTAACTGTCACATTCATACATGACTACTGGCAAAACCAAGCTTTGACTATATGGACCTTTAGTTCTGACCTTTATCAGCAAAGCTGTTCTTGTATTTGTTTATTCAGCCAGTTCAGTTCAATCACTCAGTCATGCCTAACTCTATGTGACCCCATGGACCATAGCAGGCCAGCCCTCCCTGTTCATCACCAACTCCCGTAGTCTACTCTAACTTGTGTCCATTGAGTTGGTAACATCATCCAACCATCTCATCCCCTGTCGTCCCCTTCTCCTGCCCTCAATCTTTCCCAGCATCAGGGTCTTTTCAAATGAGTCAGTTCTTCCCATCAGGTGGCCAACGTATTGGAGTTTCAGCTTCAACATAAGTCCTTCCAAGGAACACCCAGGACTGATCTCCTTTAGGATGGACTGGGTGGACCTCCTTTCAAACCAAGAGACTCTCAAGAGTCTTCTACAACACCACAGTTCAAAAGCATCAATTCTTCAGTGCTCAGCATTCTTTATAGTCCAACTCCCACATCCATACATGACCACTGGAAAAAGTATAGCCTTGACTAGATGGACCTTTGTTGGCAAAGTTATGTCTCTGCTTTTTAATATGCTGTCTATGTTGGTCACAACTTTCCTTCCAAGGAGTAATTGTCTTTTAATTTCATGGCTGCAGTCGCAATCTCCAGTGACTTTGGAGTCCCCCAAAATAAAGTCAGCCACTGTTTCCACTGTTTCCCTATCTATTTGCCATGAAGTGATGGGACCAGATGTCATGATCTTAGGTTTCTGAAAGTTGAGCTTTAAGCCAACATTTTCACTCTCCTCTTTCACTTTCATCAAGAGGTTCTCTAGTGCTTCTTCACTTTCTGCCATAAGGGTGGTGTCATCTGGTGTCATCAATATTTGAGTTTATTGATATTTCTCCTGGCAATCTTGATTCCAGCTTGTGCTTCATCTAGCCAAGAATTTCTCATGATGTACTCTGCATAGAAGTTGTCCAGGTCTGACTGTTGCTTCCTGACCTGCATACAGATTTCTCAAGAGGCAGGTCAAGTGGTCTGGTATTCCGATCTCTTTCATAATTTTCCACAGTTTGTTGTCATCCACACAGTGAAAGGCTTTGGCATAGTCCATAAAGCAGAAATAGATGTTTTGGAACTCTCTTGCTTTTTTGATGATCCAGCAGATGTTGGCAATTTGATCTCTGGTCCCTCTGCCTTTTCTAAAACCAGATTGAACATCTGGAAGTTCAGAGTTCACATATTGCTGAAGCTTGGCTTGGATAATTCTGAGCATTACTTTGCTAGCATGTGAGTTGAGTGTGATTGTGCAGTAGTTTGAACATTCTTTAGCATTGCTTTTCTTTGGGATTATAATGAAAACTGACCTTTTCCAGTCTTATGATCACTTCTGAGTTTTCCAAATTTGCTGACATATTGAGTGCAACACTTTCACAGCATTATTTTTAAGGATTTGAAATCACTCAGCTGGAATTTCATCACCTCAACTGGTTTTGTTCATAGTGATGCTTCCTAAGGCCCACTTGACTTCACATTCAAGGATGTCTGGCTCTAGGTGAGTGTTCACACAATCGTGATTATTGGGTTGTGAATATCTTTTTTGTATAGTTTTTCTGTGTATTCTTGCCACCTCTTCTTAATATCTCTGCTTCTCTTAGGTCCCCACCATTTCTGTTCTTTATTGAACCCATCTTTGCATGAAATGTTTCCTTGGTATCTCTAATTGTATTGAGGAGATCTCTAGTCTGTCCCATCCTATTGTTTTCCTCTATTTCTTTGCACTGATCACTGAGGAAGGCTTTCTTATCTCTCCTTGATATTTTTTGGAACTCTGCATTCAAATAGGAATATCTTTCCTTTTCTCCTTTGCTTTTCATTTCTCTTCTTTTCACAGCTATTTGTAAGGTCTCCTCAGGCAGCCTTTTTGCATTTCTTTTTCTTGGGGATGTTCTTGATCCTTGTCTCCTGTACAATGTCATGAACCTCAATCCATAGTTCGTCAGGCACTCTGTCTATCAGATCTAGTCCCTTAAATCTATTTCTCACTTCCACTGTATAATCATAAGGGATTTGATTTAGGTCATACTTGAATGGTCTAGTGGTTTTCCCTACTTTCTTCAATTTAAGTCTGGATTTGGCAATAAGGAGTTCATGATCTGAGCCATAGTCAACTCCCAGTCTTGTTTTTGCTGACTGTATAGAACTTTTCCATCTTTGGCTGCAAATAATTTAACCAATCTTATTTTGGTGTTGACCATCTGGTGATGTCCATGTGTAGAGTCTTCTCTTGTGTTGGTGGAAGAGGGTGTTTACTATGACCAGTGCCTTCTCTTGGCAAAACTCTATTAACCTCTGCCCTGCTTCATTCTGTACTCCAAGGCCAAATTTGCCTGTTACTCCAGGTGTTTCTTGACCTCCTACTTTTGCATTCCAGTCCCCTATAATGAAAAAGACATGTTTTTTGGGTGTTAGTTCTGAAACGTCTTGTAGGTCTTCATAGAACCCTTCATCTTCAGCTTCTTCAGCCTTACTGGTCGGGGCACAGGCTTGGATTACTGTGATATTGAATGGCTTGCCTTGGAAAGGAACAGAGATCATTCTGTCATTTTTGAGATCACATACAAGTACGGCATTTCGGACTCTTTCGTTGACTATGATGGATACTCCTTTTCTTCTAAGGGATTCTTGCCCACAGTAGTAGACATAATGGTCATCTGAGTTAAATTCACCCATTCCAGTCCATTTTAGTTCACTGATTCCTAGAATGTCGGCTTATTATTAGGAATCAAATGGACAGTCACATATGTTTCTTTTCTTCCAAAACTTTGATCTATCTGTAAATGGTTCAGATAAGATGAGTATGATCCACTTCTTTATATTAATTTAATGAGCCTGGCTGTCTATGCAAAAATAAATTTATATTCACAATCCTTCTGTTTGGCATATTATGTTTTATCTTTCATTCCTTCAGCTTGCTATGAGTTTGCTTTTCTCTTATTTTTCTAGTCTTGGGTATGAACAAATATTGTTTTGAAACTTCTTCTTTTCTTTTCTTTTTTTTTTTAGTTGTAAAATAATTGGCATAACATTATATTAATTTCAGGTGTGCAGCATAGTTTTTAATATATGTAGGTACTACAAAATGATCACCACAGTGACTAATTGACATCCATTACCATAAATAGTAGGAAATTTTTCTTCTTGTGATGACTTATTTTATTTAAAAGCTTTATTGAGAATAAAAATCACATACCAACGATTCCTGCTGTTAGACTTTACAGTTCAGTACTTTTAGTGTATTCACCATGGTGTGCAACCATCTTCATTATTTAAATTTATAGTATTTTCACCCCCCTCAAAGGAAATCCTGCACTCACTGGTATAATTTCCCATTTCCACATCCCCTCAACCCCTGACAACCACTAATCTACTTTCTCTTTTCATGGACTGACCTTTTCTGAATGTTTCATAGGAACAAAATAATACAATATGTGGCCTTTGTGTCTGGCTTCTCACTTAGTATTTTTTCAAGTTCCATGCAGTATATAGCAGTAATTCACTTCCGGTCAACCCTCTTTGCCACTTAAAAATATATAATGTAATATAATTAACTATAATCACCATGCCATATATGATGTAAAGATATGCTTGACATATTTTTACTCCTAAAATTTCTATCCACTTTGGTTTTATCAATCCCACAGAATATCCTACATCAAACCCTTTCTAAATATGCTTCACTGAGCTGCAATGATTAGCAAACTAATATATTTACTTTGTTATGAAATAATATTGTTATTTCTACCCCAGTCCTTCCTTTCTTATCCAGGCAGCAACTGTGCCTTTCCATTTGTAATGCCTGTGTAATAGAACTAGTGTAGATTATTGTAACATCTTTAAGTCTGGTTGCTTAACTATATTTTTATATAATAACATCATAGGCAATGATCTTCAAAGTTATACCTTTCTAATGACTTTCAGATGCTTTAGACAGGAAAAAAAACAATATTTGCATTGCTTTAGATATTGAAGTTATAGCATATAGCTATATGACTGGTTTAGGAATCTGTTTGTATGACTTCTAGAAAAGTCTAGTAAACTGACTTGTGTTCCAGTTCCACAGTTTTAAGTCCAGGAATCTGTTAACCTGAGTAAAATGCACAGGTCTGATGAGGCCAAGAATTCTGAATGAAGCCTGAGCTCTAGCCTGCATGTGTTATTCTACACTATATTATAAATGTACTGTATACTGTAAAACGTGGAGATCAGTGATGTGAATATTGCCCAGATAAAATAATGAAATAGTTCCTGACCCATTTATCCTTCTTCCCTTCTTTCTCATCCATCACTCTTTAACATACACATAATCGTGAAGACTATGGACAACTACCCAGTTGCTCTGTCCAAAACAGAAGGATTTATGTCCTCAGGAGTCATAGCAGCTAGCAATTCGCAGTTAACATCACCTCCAAGAAGTGCCTTTGGACAAAGAAGTCTGTCTCAAATAAGTTTGCTCTCTTTTTATAGGGCAGCTTGCATCTAAACACTTTTCAAGATGGGGAGAAAATAGGCCAGATCTGTTGTCTCAATTCATGACAGCTATGAAGATAGTATCATCATCAAAGGAAAAAAAAAATACAAGATACCCAGTTAAGTTTGAATTGCAGGTAAACAATTAATACTTTATTGGCATAAGTGCATTCCCTGTAAAATTGTGGCATACTTACACTGAGGTATACCAAAATATAGACATACAACAAAAATGTATGTATTATCTAACAGAAATTCAAATTTAACTGAACACCCTCTATTTTTATTTGCTAAGTCTGGCAACCCTGTCTAAAGGGTCATGCCAGAGATCTCTGCCCAGTCTTACTTTTCTCACTCATGGACAGGTGTTCTTCAGTGAATTCATCTCAGTAAACTGCTTTCATTTGAATAACTGTCTCAGGGACTGTTTCCCAGGGAACCTTATCTATGTCAGTTGGTGCAAATCATGGTCCAAAAAAGCAGATGCTGAAATGAAATTTTTGGAATCAAAGCATTTGCTAGCCAGTTGGCAAAGACAACCCCATCACTGGTGGTATATGGGGTACTGAGAGTCCCTGATATGTAGTAATGATGCCATCATTAATATTTCCATGATAATAAACTGGAAAGGGATTCAGTTGGGGGGTGTGGAGCAGTGGTTGGTGAAATGTCTCAGATCTGTCTTTTGAGAAATTCAGGAGAACTAATAATTATAAGGACTATGAAATGGGATAGCTGCTATTGAGGTCATTAATACATTAGGGAAAAAGGACAACAAAATGCTTAAATTAATTACTAACTTAAAGCGACATAGCACATAAACATATAAATGTAATCATCTCCTACATCCAGAGGGCAGAAAAGCTAAAATGCAAGCCTGATGAGTAATTAGAAGGATAACTGAAATACGCAAAATGTAAATTCTCAATCCAGAATCTATGCTAAGGGCAAGACCATGATTGGAAAAAAAAAAAAAAAAGGATGATAAAGCATAAGTGGAGATATCTGGGTCAGAAATCCAGAATCTCTTGTTTGTTTTTGTTGGTTGGTTTGTTTTTTAGTCCTCTAGTCCACAAATATGGCCCTTAGTATTAAAGGGTAGTTCTTGTCCTTAACTTGAACCTGATAACAGATTCTACTTTATAAGGCAACTTGTGCCTCCTTGTCATGTATCCCAATCTTCCTCAAGACCATTAGATCTTTAAATAAAGATAAGCCTCAATACATACTATCTAGGAGGATGCTACTAATAAATGCTTCTATTGGGAGATGAAAGGGATTATAGCTCAGTGAGAGTGTAGGATCTAAGCTATGTGTAGTGTCAGGAACTAGGAGTATATTCATGGGATGGGTTCCTAAGGGTGCTTGATCAAGAATAGCCGGATATGAAGCTGAATAATAACATTGACAATAGCCATGACATGGAAGCAGCCTTACTGTCCAATGATGGATAAATGGATAAATAAAATGTGGTACATATACACAATGGAATATTATTCAGCCATGAAAAGAAACAAAACTGTGTCATTTTTAGAAACATAGATAGACCTAGAGATTGTCATCCAAAAGGAAGGAAGAGAAGAACGAATATTGTATATTAATGTATATATGTGGAATCTAGAAAAATGGTATAGATGATCTTATTTCCAAAACAGAAACAGAGACACAGATGCTAGAAAATATATGTAAGGACACCAAGGAGGAAAGGGGAGGTGGGATGAATTGGAAGATTGAGACTGATATATATACATTATTGATTCTGTGTATAAAAATGATAACTAATGAGAATCTACTGTATAGCTCAGGGAACTCAGTGCTCTATGCTAACCTAAATTGGAAGGAAATCCTAAAAAGAAGTTTATGTGTATACATACAGTTGATTCACTACTGTATAGTAGAAAGTAACACAACACTGTAAAGCAACATATTTCAATGAAAATTAATTTTAAAATAATCTATTAGTGTAAAAGCACTCTTCCTGATTACAGATTTCATATACAGACAAAGACCTTAGAGTGAAGCACTAATTCCTGGATGGCTTTGGAAGTTTGGGGAAAGCAATTTAAACATGATGTAGAAATGCCAGAACTTCCATGTTAGAAAGTGGAAGACAAAAATCAAAAGGCCCAGTGAACTTGACAGACTATTGTGGATATACTATGTAAGACTGGACAATCTACCAGTTGACTATTTTCTGCCAAAAGGCCACAGTTACCATCATGATGGAGAACGCAGTGGTAACCCACTCCAGTACTCTTGTCTGGAAAATCCCATGGATGGAGGAACCTGGTAGGCTTCAGTCCATAGGATCGCTAGAAGTCAGGCATGACTGAAGTGACTTCAATTTCACTTTTCACTTTCATGCATTGGAGAAGGAAATGGCAATCCACTCCAGTATTCTTGCCTGGAGAATCCCAGGGACAAGGGATCCTGGTGGGTTGCCATCTCTGGGGTTGCACAGAGTTGGACATGACTGAAGTGACTTGGCAGCAGCAACCATCATGATAGGAAAAGCATTGTGAATTGTTCACCAGCTTTATTGGATCAATGACAGCTTCCTATATAGATTACAGCTGACAGTAGTTGCTTGAGAGCAATGAAGATAATAAGATCTCGGAAGTACTCATCTATTAAAAGAAAAATGATGGACATAATTATTGAAATGAGCAGAAAAATTAGAGTGGAAACAGAAGCCAGATATAATTATGGAAATTATTTTACTATAAAACATTGCCTGTAAATCTTGCCCTTAAGGATGCTGTGTGCTCTACCTATAATCTTTGAATATTTCAAAGAAGATGAATGATAAAAAATATAGTGTTCTTGTTCACTATCTATAATAGTGCACACAGCATCCATAAGGGCAAGATATTCAGACAATGTTTAAAAGTATTTATTCATTTATGCAATCAAAAGAAATGAAGCATGGATGATTAGAATGTGAAGGGCAGCCAAGCCATTAAAACATGATAATTTCCAGCACAGTTTCCAAACATGTGTCACTTTTAAAATCCAGAACCCATTAACTGAAGGACAGGGAAGTTTCCCATGAGAAAGCACCTTCAACCCCACAGCAAGTTTATATGTTAATGATTATCAATGCCTTTTCCCAATGAGGCATATAGTCATTTATTCTGATAACTGTGTACTGAGGAAAGGGAGGCACTAGACATTTCAATAACTCCAGAACAAAGATCCAATCCAACATTTGTACTTTGAAATGCAAGGCACTTTTATAGTCATCTTATTTGTTAGGGTCTTGTAAAAATAGTATTCTGGCAAAGAGTATGGCACACTAAGAATATGTAATTTAAGTCAAAAGCCTCAGAATTTTGAAGCTCAGTTTTACTATTACCAGCTGAGACAATCTGTTCAAAACAAGTTCTCTTTAGTTTCCACTTCTACATATAAAAATGACCTTTGTTCATACTATAATACATTATAGAGTAAAAATCATATACTTTCTGCTTAACAAATGTTTCTCTAAGTCCCACTGGGAAAATAACACATTTCCTTCTTCTCAGAGCTACATAGAGGAAAAGGGTGCACACCAGTCAAAACTAACTTCAGTTGCAAACTTTATTTTCTGAACTTTTCAAAGATTGGTGTTAGCACTTCTTAGATGAATGAAATGCTTGTATCTCTAGGAATCCTGCATTTGAAGCTGAGTCTTAACTAAGGACTCATGTGAGTCTAAAACTCAATGTAGAGAGAGTGCAACTGAGTTTTATATTCTGAGAAGGTTATTTGAATATTAGTTGAGTATTGAACATCACATGAGTTGCGGGGTGCCAACCCTCATACAAAACTCCAATATAATGTTTATTTGACTCTCTGTATGCTCTGTTCCCCTGTATCCTAGTTTCCTCCTGTATCTGCAATTCTGCGACTGCAGATTCAACCACTTGCACATTGTGTAGTACTATAGTATGTAAGCAAGAGAGTTACAGAAAAGCATCTATTTCTGCTTTATTGACGATGCCAAACCCTTTGACTGTGTGGATCACAATAAACTGTGGAAAATGCTGAAAGAGATGGGAATACCAGACCACCTGACCTGCCTCTTGAGAAACCTGTACGCAGGTCAGGAAGCAATAGTTAGAACTGGACATGAAACAACAGACTGGTTGCAAATAGGAAAAGGAGGACATCAAGGCTGGATATTGTCACCCTGCTTATTTAACTTATATGCAGAGTACATCATGAGAAACGCTGGGCTGGATGAAGCACCAGCTGGAATCAAGATTGCTGGGAGAAATATCAATAACCTCAGATATGCAGATGACCCCACCCTTATGGCAGAAAGTGAAGAAGAACTAAAGAGCCTCTTGATGAAAGTGAAAGAGGAGAGTGAAAAAGTTGGCTTAAAGCTCAACATTCAGAAAACTAAGATCATGGCATCTGGTCCCTCACTTCATGGGAAATAGATGGGGAAACAGTGGAAACAGTGTCAGACTTTAGTTTTCTGGGCTCCAAAATCACTGCAGATGGTGATTGCAGCCATGAAATTAAAAGACGCTTACTCCTTGGAAGGAAAGTTATGACCAACCTAGATAGCATACTAAAAAGCAGAGACATTACTTTGCCAACAAAGGTCCTTCTAGTCAAAGGTATGGTTTTCCAGTAGTCATGTATGGATGTGAGAGTTGGACTGTGAAGAAAGCTGAGCACCGAAAATTTGATGCTTTTAAACTGTGGTGTTGGAGAAGACTCTTGAGAGTCCCTTGGACTGCAAGGAGATCCAACCAGTCCATCCTAAAGGAGATCAGTCCTGGGTGTTCATTGGAAGGACTGATGCTGAAGCTGAAACTCCAATACTTTGGCCACCTCATGTGAAGAGTTGACTCATTGGAAAAGACCCTGATTCTGGGAGGGATTGGGGGCAGGAGGAGAAGGGGACGACAGAGGATGAGATGGCTGGATGGTATCACCGACTCGATGGACATGAGTTTGAGGAACCTCTGGGAGTTGGTGATGGACAGGGAGGCCTGGCATGCCGTGATTCATGGGGTCGCAAAGAGTTGGACACGACTGAGTGACTGAACTGAACTGATAGTATCTATTTACTGGAAAAAGGTTGTATATAAGTGGATCATGCAGTTTAACCTTCTGTTGTTCAAGGGTCAATGGAATTTCCTTGTATTCAGGAATTCAGACAAAATTTGTTAGATTTTTTTTTTAGATAATTGTAGGTCTGAATAGTTCAAAGAAAATAGATAATAAAAAATATATTGTTCTGGTCCAGATCTACCTCAGAGCAGATCCACTCTCCATGGACCACAAAGTAGTGATTTCCCTGATCTCACAATTAATAATTATATAAAGGTATTTGGTGGCTTTAAGAATACCAACATTCACCTATGAAGTAAGAGCTTTCATATTTGGGAAGCTCAAATATAAGCTGTTGAATCTGGCCCCTTGTTCTGTGAATATAATAAAGTAAAAGCAATGCTGCATCTCCAGGGAAATGTCAGAAATCAAAGCCATTCTTGAAGATCTAAAGTGTTTAATAATATTGATCCTCATCATATCCCTCTTTGATTCACAAATATGGTTACTGGAGTAGTTCTATGGACCCTGGAAAATGAAGTCGGCTACTGAAAACTCAATCAAGTAGTAGTCAAATATATCTTTGCTACTGCATAGTAACATGATCCCAAGCATGTGGTATCCAACTTTTGATTTTGATTTTTTCTATTGCTGTGAAGAAACAGATGAGAAGCAGTTATTGCTGATGTAGTATAAACAACAGGATATACTTCACTTTGTCCCAGAGTTATATTAAATGTATTAAATATTAACTTTCTTGCTGACTGTCATAATGTAGGTCAAAATTACCTACAGTATCTGTACACTTTGCTTAGTATTATATTATTTCTTTCTATTGATGGAATCACATTAATTAAATCATGTGAATGTAAAAGGATACTGAAGGTCTTGGTAAGACACAGCATTCCTAAAGACAGGTGATAAAGCCTACAAAAATTCAAGACCCACTTAAGCAATTAAATTTTGTAATTGTTCTAGCTGTCTGGAACATGTTTGGACTGAAATAAGGAATACATTATCAAGTAAACATATCTTATTTGCCTCATCATTTAAAAAAAGATTTAACAAAATGTTTAAAAAAGGTTAACACTTATTCAGCTCACACCTATAGTTACATGGTGGGTGGGAGAGGCAGAGTTAATACCAGGCAGTAGAGACCAATAACACCAGGCTTAGATCTGAGTTAAGTTGGTTGGCCATTTGGGTGTAGGTTGAATATAGACAATACTGTATTACTGTCCCACTTAGAGGTGACCCTGAAAAACATAGGTGAGAAGAAACCCTCCCAATGATTAGAACTGAAGATTATTTAACTGATCCTTTACTTTGTGTGGAAAGAAAAGTAGTACATGATTAGAATTTACATAGAGCCATGGGGGCATCTAGCAAGGAGTGGAAGATAAAAGACAAGGAGTTCCATAGAAAAAGTATGTGCAGAGACTTTCAGGAGTGCACATAAATTGTGAAGATCTTTGGTTTGATATTGCATACTAAAGCCTATCAGAGGTCATAGGTTAAAAACAAAACACAAGTGGATTGAATGACTTAGAAATTGACATCAGCCAGTCGCTTTCAATTACCATGCCCAATGTAGACACCTTGGGTTATGAATGACACAACCATGGTGACAAGTTATTGCACTGGACCCATTCACCTCTAACAGGGACAGGTATTTTCTCAGTTCAGTTCTGTTCAGTCACTCAGTCATGTCTGATTCTTTGCAACCCCATGGACTGCAGCATACCAGGCTTCCCTGTCCATTACCAACTCCTGGAGCTTGCTCAAACTCATAACAGTTGAGTCAGTGATACCATCCAACCATCTCATCCCCTGTCATCCCCTTCTCTTCCTGCCTTCAATCTTTCCCAGCATCAGGGTATTTAACAGTGAGTTAGTTCTTTGCATCAGGTGGCCAAGGTATTGGAGTTTGAGCTTCAGCATTGGTCCTTCCAATGACTCTTCAGGACTGATTTCCTTTACGATTGACTGGTTGGATCTCCTTGCAGTCCAAGGGACTCTCAAGAGTCTTCCTCAACACCACAGTTCAAAAGCATCAGTGGTTTGGTGCTCAGTTTTCTTTATAGTCTAATTCTCATATCCATACATGACCACTGGAAAAACCATAGCTTTGACTAGATGGACCTTTGTTGGCAAAGTAATGTCTCTGTTTTTTAATATGCTGTCTAGATTGGTCATAGCTTTTCTTCCAAGGAGTAAGTGTCTTTTAATTTCATGGCTGCAGTCACCATCTGCAGTCACTTTGGAGCCCAAGAAAATAAAGTCTCTCACTGTTTCCTTTGGTTCCCCATCTATTTGCCTTGAAATGATGGGACCAGATGCCATTATCTTAGTTTTCTGAATGTCGAACTTTAAGCCAACTTTTTCACTCTTCTCTTTCACTTTCATCAAGAGGCTCTTTAGTTCCTCTTCTCTTTCTGCCATAAAGGCGGTGTCCTCTGCATATCTGAGGTTATTGATATTTCTCCTGGGAATCTTGATTCCAGCTTGGGCTTCATCCAGCCTGGCATTTGGCATGATGTAGTTTGCATATAAGCTAAATAAGCAGGGTGACAATATACAGCCTTGATGTACTCCCTTCCCAATTTGAAGCCAGTCTGTTGTTGCATGTCCAGTTCTACCTGTTGCTTCTTGATCTGTGTACAGCTCCCTCAGGGGGATTTCTCAGGTATTTTCTGGACAACATCTATTATGTATATGGGTAAGCCTTTTTTGACCATGGAGTCTCAGAGACCACTAGAATTTAAGAGTCTACAGAGCATACGATCCTGATTTGTAACCCAGAAAAACATCATAACACCAAAGGATTCACACTTCTAAAACTGAATTGTGATGTTGTCTACAAGATCATGGAACTGACTTGTCCTATTTTCTACCACACCACCCAGAAATTTCCAATAAATAGAATGATGCAGAAGCTTTTAAAGTGTGAACTGAAGCTTCAGCTTGGAAAGTATACCTTCTGTAGATAGGATGCCATTGTCAGTGATGGAGCTGACAACCTGATGAATGAATATTATATAATGGTGTGTCTCTAACTGGTAAAAACACATGATTCAAGGACTCAAAACATATAAATAAGACTAAATTTCACTTACCTTCATTGTCAGTGATCCACTTGGGTAGTTTGTGTCTTGATTTCTATAGTTAAAGTTATGGTTCTTCCAGTAGTCATGTGCGGATGTGAGAGTTGGACCATAAGAAAGCTGAGTGACAAAGAATTGATGCTTTCCAATTGTGTTGCTGGAGAAGACTCTTGAGAGTCCCTTGAATTTCAAGGAGATAAAATCAGCCAATCCTAAAGGAAATCAATCCTGAATATTCATTGGACCAACTGATGTTGAAACTCTGATTCTCTGGCCCCCTGATAGGAAGAGCTGACTCATTGAAAAGACCCTGAGGCTGGGAAAGATTGAAGGCAAAAGGAGGAGGAGGAGGCAGAGGATGAGATGGTTAGATAGCATCACTGACTCAATGGACATGAATTTGAGCAAACACTGGGAGATAGTGAAGGATGGACGTGCTGCCCTCCATGGAGACACAAAGAGTTGGACACAATTTAGTGGCTGAACAGCAACAACACATTTCTGCAACTCTGGAATTTGCATATCTATGGGTCTTGTTTCTAGAGAGAGAATATTACTGTCACCAGACACAACAAGGATCCTATTATGTTTCAGGTTTTATGTGTTGTCTAATCACTTTGGGATTCTCAATGATACCAGAAGATGAGAATGAAATGGAAAGAAATCTATATCCAGGCAGGAATGATTTTCTCTGATCATCTATAGGAGATAGGACATCTGTTCCATAATAAGAGCAAGGAAGAATACATTAGGAATCTAGGTGATTAATTTGGGGATTATTGTTATTTCCCAGTGCCAACTCAACAATCAATAGACACATGCAGCAACTTTAAGAAGGAAATGATAGCTACAGGCTCAGAGTCCTCAGGGTTAAGTATCTTGAGTCACCATAAGACCAGGTAAGCTATGTGATCATTTGAATTTTTGAAGAGGCAAACAATAATAATGAATCAATAGCCAGAGGCTTTGGGCAGAAAGTCAGGGATATTCCTATAATATAAGGGGTAAGGGGAGGAAGAATCAGGGAAAACCTTAATACTATGATGCAGGTCTGACAGATGTGAAAGAAGAGGGGAAATAAAGGAAGACTTTGGGAAGGGCTTCAAATAGCAGTAGAACTCCAAAAAGACACAGGTAGATTGATGGGGAGCTTCAGCACACAAGAACCTTTGTGTGGAGTCTCCACTTAGATCTAGTGCTCGAACTGTATTAAATTATGTGAGGAAGGAGTACAGAGAGAGTGGCCTCAGCAAGGCTGCTGGAATGGAACTAAAGGTGTAGCAAGTGCCAGCTGTCAGGCAACTACCTGACTTACAGTGGTTGCTCTTAAAAAGAGGCCTGAATAGTTGGATAATGCATGCCTGCCATAGTCACCCGTACAAGCAGATAAGGGTATTAAAAGCGGAAGAGAGGGAATGTCAACTTCATATTGAGGTTAGATACAGTGGCAGACTGTGCAGCTCATTCCACCAAAAGTTTCATCAGTTTCCTCAGGAAAACCGACCATCCAGAATCTTTGAACTGTGCACAGATGGGTGCATTTATTATATGAGTCAGTGCATCCACATAAAGCATGGACTTAGTGGTTGCCTCAGACACCAAGCTTCTCATTCCAGGACTAACATGCTCACTCTCCAGATTCAGACAGTGACTCCTTCTTCAGGAATAGTCTTTGCCTGAAGAGACATACATATCTACATTTCACAGTCTGTTTCCTGTGATTCTAACCTTTAAACATAAAGATAGCTAGAAAGATGATAGATCTATATATGGATAAACACACTAGTACCCTCCCACCACACACATATACAAAATATATGATGTGAAGATAATCATGAATAGGTGAACGTGAGCTTCTGGAAGTTCTGATATAATCCTAACATATACTCACATTTTTTAAAAAAATTTAATCCCTGTTGAATAAAGATCTGTGTTTTTGATCATTCACTATAAGCTTTATTGATTTTTGAAATCTCTTGGATTGATACTATATTTTTCAAGGTCTCTGACTAAATCTACCATGGCACAAAGCTAGTTTTTAAAACTGAATTTGTCAAAGCAGTAGTTAGAATTATGTGTGTGAATGTGTCTTTTTTTTTTTTCCACTTATCTATTTACGGAGCTCTTTCTAAATTCTCTTCACCATATCATTTTTTAACTGCCCTCTCAGTAGCTTAAAAAAAATAACAAAACAAAACAAAAAAACAGCTTTATTGCAGTATATTTGACACATAATACACTGCATATGTTTTTAAATTAATTTTATTGGAGTATACTTGCTTTATAGTTTTGTAGCAGTTCCTACTATACAGCAAAGTGAATAAGCTATATGTATACCTATATCCCTTCTCCTTTGGATTTCCTTCCCATTGAGGTCACTACAGAGAATTGAATAGAGTTCCCTGAGCTATAGAGTAGGTTCTCATTAGTTATCTATTTTATAAATAATATCAATAGTGTATATATGTCAATCCCAATCTTCCAATTCATCCCATATCTCCTTCCCCCCACTCAATGGTGCTCATGTTTGTTCTCTACATCTATGTCTCTCTTTCTATTTTGTAAAATAAGATCAACTATACCATTTTCCTAGATATCCATATATGTGCATTAATATACAATATTTGTTCATTGCACATATTTGAAGTCTATAAGTGATAAGTCGTGACATATGAATACATATGAAATAATCACCACAGTCAATATAATGAAAACATCATCAGCCCTTAAAGTTTCCTCAAGCCTCTTTGTAATCTCTCCCATCTCTTTACTCCCTTTTGCCAGGAAACCCCAGAGGATCTTTCTGTCACTCTAGGCCAGTTTACATTTTATTTTATTTAAATATTCTAAGTAAATAATTACTTTTATTTAAGTACAATCATATAGTACACAGTCTTTTAGGTCTGCCATCTTTCACTCAGCATAAATATTTTGAGGTGTATTCAGCTTGTAGCATGTATCAAATATTCAAGGTTTCTAATTATGAAATAGCATTTAGGGACATATCATTTTGTTAATCCATTCATCTGTTTGTTGGTACTAGACAATGAGATAGCAGCACAAAGTAATCCAGAAAAGTTCTTTCTTACACTAGTGAATCTTATCATCTTGGAAAACTCCCTTACCCTTTATTTTAAATCAGGGAGAATATTAAGAGTTGCTACCATGACAATCATGCAACAAATTCCCCAGATTAAATTGACCTTAAAAAAATTCCTGCCACTCTATGAGTCAAGACAAAGGAAATCAAAATAACACAAATGTTGGGGGTCTGACTGGAGAGCACTGGGGCTTTGCGTGCAGGCTCAAGAGAGTTGAAGACTGAAATAGATGCTATCAGTAAAGATGACCTTGCTGTCTAGTATAGGATGGTGGGTACCATCTGTACCAAAACCATCAGCAGGTCATTGGGTGAGACTTGAACAGCTTCCACAATTTATCCCACCTGATGAACCTGCTCTCTCCTTCCGTGCTTACTAATCCTTGATTTCCTTTCTAGCCCTAACTGCTTATTTAAGGAGCAAAATGCTTGGCCACGTCCCCAAAAGTCCATGTGCACTAAGTGAAGAAATTCAAAAAGAGGAAGGACTCAAACATTTATGGCTACTTCAGATACAGGCATCCAAGTCACCATCCTACCCTATCCCTTGGGGGGAAATACCAGCTGGATTTAGCTAACTGAGTCAGAGAAAGGTTTACAATAGTTCAGAGAAGCTAATTCAACTATGTGGGTGAGACTATGTGGGCGAATCATTATTCTACTCTCAAAGGTCATACTCTGAATGTATAATCAATGTTGATTTTTTATAGGGTTGTACTGTCAGTGAAGGCATTCTCCCTCTTTGGAAGAACTGCATATAGAGAAATGCTATACCTTTGAGATTTCACAAATCTAATTATGCCTTCAAGCTAAAAATTTCCATGGTAGTGATTGGATAACAGCCGGCAGCCTCTGGAAACAGCAGGCAGCCTCCTTCCAGAGGTGCCTGTTAAGGTGGTTTCATTGCTTCCCTAAAGCAGCCATATTTGCACAAAAGGTAAAGATTTGAAGCTGCAGTTTCCTACTGAGATTTCCCAAGACTGAACTCCTTACATCTAGAGTGTTTGTGACTCTGACTGGTATTTATTTGGGATGGGATGGGGAGCTGGCATAGTCTGTTCAAACTCATGAGCCATATTTGTCAAATGGACGCTGTCAAAAAGAATGCAGCTTGTTTGACTATAGGGACATCTCAGTTTTACATTAAAAGTGTCAACTTTGCCTTTACTTTCCCTCTTATTACGTAATTGAGGTAAAACCACTGCCTCAGTGGGGCTTCCCAGGTGGCTCAGGGATAAAGAATCCACCTGCCAAGCAGGAGATGTGGGTTCAGTCCCTGGTTGGGAAGATCCCCTGGAGAAGAAAATGGCAACCCATTCTAGTATTCTTGCCTGGGAAATCCCATGGACAGAGGAGGCTGGCTGGCTACAACCCATGGGGGCACAGAGTCGGACATGACTTAGTGACTAGAGAGCAACAACAGCATCAATGGCTCAGTGGGACCCCAAATCCACAGAAGTTCCCTCAAACATCTTGGCATGATTGATGGCTTAACTAAGCAAATCATCAGTGGTGCCCAGAGAGCGGCTATGGCTGGTTCACTTCAGTAACAGTCATGCAGCAGCAGAAATGGATGCAATCATTCTGCTGAGTGGGCAACATTCTGGCCATTCTCAAAGTACTTGCCAATGCCCTTTTTAATGAAACTGAATATATCTTTTAGTATCTCTTGGGCTTTTGTCAATGATCTAGGTGTTTGTCCTGCCCCTCAGAAAGCTACCTACTCACAGATAAAAGATAGTCTTCATGTGTACACCCGTGTAAAGACCATTCTCTGACGTGAAGGCTTAAAATTTTACTATTAATTGAGCTACCTCTTCCTAGAATGTCACTGATTCATTATCCAGGCATTAATGCAGACTGTACCCATCATTATTTATACCACGACAATAACCCTGCTGTAATGTACTGGAAGCAAAGTGAATCCCTATATATTTATGATGTGGAAGGGCTTCCTTGGTGGGTCAGACAGTAAAGAATCTGCCTGCAAAATGGGATACCTGGGTGTGATCACTGGGTCGGGAAGATCCCCTGGAGAAGGGCATGGCAATCCACTTCAGTTTCCTTGCCTGGAGAATTCCGTGGATGGAGGAGCCTGGAGTGCTCCAGTCCATTGGGTCACAAAGAGTCATGCAACTGAGTGACTAACACTTTCGCTTCATTTTATGGTGCAGAGATTGCCTTTCATGCTAAACTGTGACTCTTGCCAAAATTTGACACATTTTTCTCATGATATAAATGACCACTTTGCAAGAGGCATGGCCTTTGGCTATTTCTTGCAGTTACCTATATCTGGTTTTTATTCTTTCCTTGGGGCTAATTATGGGGCTTTAATGTTGTTGACATTATTTCAGGTTAAACACTGATGCTTAGTCCAGTCAGGTGATTCTAGAATTGTAACTATGTGTAGCAAACTCATATGTGCCATGTTTTCAGGCTCCCATGCTATTTACAGTCTGGCAATGGTGTGCCTTTCATCACAAAAGCCACTGAATAATGAGCTGATAAACAAGGTGAACCATCCATAGCATCCACAGAATTTAGTAAACATAAGGCATCTTCCCCAGAAATTGACCCTAAAATATTTCTAAGTCTTCCTCCTGCAGATGCAATTAGTACATACCCCTTTTTAATGCATTTTAGTCAATGAGGGTGCTGTCTCCAGAAAGCAATTGCCTCTGTTTAGTCAATTCATGGGTTATGACCAGAATAAAAGAGTTGTGGGGTTATAAAGAGTTATTTTGAAATTTGGGGATCCTATCATGGCAAAATGCTTTCTTCTTTTCTTAACGGTAACTGTGAGTGATAACTTGTCTAAAGGGAGGTCTAGGGGATTCAAATTTTATTGTGATAATCCCCAATGGTAATAATCATTTGATTTAGTACCCTGGTTTCCAAAAGCAACTCAACTGCCAGTGTTGGTCAAACTGAGACATGATCAGTCTCTGTTAGTGTTATCCTTTTTGCTTCTGACTGTTTCAAACCAAAGATCTGGGTGTGAGCAGGGAAGTCGAGCTATCAGAATGTGACCCACTGATTTCTGGTAATGTAAGAAGACCAACAGCCCTCTCACATGGGGAAGGAACACCTTGAGTCTGGACAATATACAAAAAAGAAGGTCATTATTTTTCAGTGTCATTCAGACTCACTCCTAAATCCTTCTTCATGAAGGATACCTCCTGATATGGTTCTCCCAAACAGTTCCAGGAAGCTTGAAGTCAACTGACTGCTGGATTTTCCATCACTCACCAAAGAATGCTATCAAAAGTTGATCTCTGTTCTCTATAATCTTACTGAGAAGGCTATGAGAAACAGCAAAGAATGACCAATATTCTAGCACCAACTACCTAAAACACCTGTTAAAACCTTAGATGTTCTTTCTGTGCTCATTCCCACAAGCTATCACTCAATATCTTCATGGGGTGGATGGCTACCATTCTCCTGGTATCATGGACAAACAGGACAGATTGTGTTATCTGTCCTCAGACTGTCTCTCCAAAATCAAGGGCTAGATTTAATTTCTTTGTTTTTACTTATGTGTTTATTTATTGGCTGTGCCTTGTGGCATGTAGGATCTTAGCCCTCTGACCAGGGATTGAGTTCATGCTCCCTACACTGGGTGCATGGAATCTCAACAATGGACTGCCTGGAAAGTCTTAGACTTAATTTTTTAAAGAGAATTGGAAAATGCAAGCTTATCAGCTAACAGGCCAAATGGAATCACAGACAACCCAGGCCCCCCTCACTGATACAGGTTCCACTTGAAAGAGGGTGATGGTTTTAAACAAATCTTTCTGGGGCAACATGTGTGCAATCAGGGTTGTACTATTTTGTTTCAAAGCCAAGCATTAACTCACTTCCTTGAAAACAGAGAAATGTGCACCTTAGTGGTGGTCATGAGACACCATGAAGGGTTTAAGAAAGCTATCAGTAAATCACATCACACTGGAAAGTTATGGGGATACACTTCCAAAACGAGGTTTGGTTAACTGGAGAAGCTTCTTGGAGATATAATTGACTCATTATTGAAGCAGGTGCTATCTCTACAATGGTAAGAAGCCAATTAGAAAAGATGCTATGAAATGTGTCCTTGATTTTAGCTAAGGTGATTTGTAACACCACCTTGGTCTGAGAAGGAGTTATATCAGCCTCAAATTATTGGTCAGTGTTATTGTAAGGATTTGGATCTCGCTAGATGTTGTCCTTGAGGAACCAAGGCAGAATCGGTGCAATCACTACTACATGTTATTGTACCTGGATTAATGCCTTTGGTCTAGGAGAAAGGTCAACACAGAAACTTAAGGAGAAAGCTACCTGGTTTTGCCAGAGAGTCCCTGAGAGTTTATGAGATTTGTTCAGCTGATTGGTTTTACAACCCTGGGAAACATGATTGAGGTCAATACAGCAGGATAGCCTCATCCTTCTATTTAAAGTCCTTTTCTTAGTAACTTTAACTAAATGCTGAAGGAGAGAGATTAAATGGATTTAGTTCCAGGCTGTTTGTCAGATTAATCAGAATGTCTCATGGAGTACACACACACAGGGAAACCTGCCAGAAGCTAAGACAGTGTAGAGATGCGTGGTGGCATTTTTGGCAGGAGGGTCTCCATAGTAGTCTCCCATGTATGCATGTCTTCTGAGAAAAAAACACTACCTTTGTTCTGGATTATTTTTTCAGGATGTTTGTGGTGTTCAGAGCCTTGGAAGATAAAGTTGGATATCGATCTAGCGCAAATGACATGTAAGCTGTCATCCTTGGAAGATGAAAGCAGTGTCTTCCTCTAGAAGAAAAAACAAGTGTGTTTAGCATAATAAGATAGTATCTTCCAATACAGATGAGTAGAATTTTTTATCTGTTATAGAACACTTGGATTCCTAAACTCAGATTTCCTTTCCTTAAACACATTTCCACTGCATGACCAGATGTCACCTGATTCCTCCATGTTGCTTTTTGGGTTTTAGAACTTGAAGAAGCAGTGTAAGCTAGCGATGATATTTTGGCTACTGCTATTGCTGTGAGCAATAAACTTTCCTTTATCCTTGACCTAGAATTTTTCTGCCTCTGCCTGAATACATGACACTCTGCTATGGTAATATGCTAATTCAGCTTCCAAAATGGATACAATTTAGACCTTTCACTGTTTATTAACACCATCCTTCTATTAAATTGTGCTACTATTGACAAATATCAATAAATTGGAGAAAATATACCTACATCTGGAAGTCTTAATGGATAAATTATACATCATAAAAAGAGAGATTAATGGTAAAGGAGCTTTTTGCTTACTCAAAAGAAAACAAACAAGTAAACAAAACAAAACAGGAGCAGGGATATTGGGTAGAATTATGATTAAATAATGCTCAGGTCATTGAACAAGAACCTAATAGTTTGCTAGGTGAAGCCCTAGTATAAGAGATGGGATATGTAAACCTTAATAATTACAGTAAGAATCCTGAAAAAGAAGACTCTTATGACATAATTCATACAATTAAGTTTTGCATGCAATATGGTGTCAGAATAATATAGCAAAAATGACTAATTAAGGTGTTTGGGTCTCTGACTATCACCTTGAACAATGTACATCTAGTTGTGTAGCCAGAGAGCATCATTGAAATTTTAATACTCCTATTTCTCATACCTTTAAAGACCTAGTCTGTTTAGCCATAGAGTAGTGAAACTAGGAGGATGCAGAGGGTGTTTACTTGGAAACCAAAGACCCTAATGACATTAGCAACAGATGCATATCTGACAAGATAAATTGGAGCACAGCATGGATAGAGCAGGATCATAATCCAAGGAGTGTGATATTTCCCTTAAGAAGGGAAGCCTTCGGTTGTAGGCATTTGAGCATAAATCTTGTGTAAAGATGCAGTGGTTGCTTCTTTCCTTTTGTTATTCACTAAGGCTATGTGATTTAGATGGATAAGCTTTGGGATATCTCCTCTCTCCTCTCCAACTTGCATAAAGTCCATATATTCTGGTTCTATCAGACGTACCCATGTATTTGTTGATTCCCTCTCGAAAATTTATGAAGTCATGCCTACGTATTCCCCATTATTTTACGCTTAACATGAAGATTCAGCATAAAGAATTGTTCAGCTATTCCATGTATGAATATTTAGTGTAGAAATGTCTTAAATTTAGAGATGTACTGTAATTTCCATTTCATTGAGGCAGGCTTAGAAATCTATTTGTTCCAAATAAATGTTTGCCCTAGCTAGGTATTTGAACACTGGAAATGGAAAATTTAACAATTAAATTCACATTTTGAAATACAGGTGAAATTTTTGAGACATTTCAAAGGTTTTATTAATGAGTTTGATTTTATAAGCACATATTGAAAAGAAGGACCAGCTTTCAAAGACACTTTATCAGTAAAGGTTCTTGTTTTTAAAAAGCAACAGTGACAAAAATATTCTGTATAACTTTATCACATGGAGAAATTTTAAAATTTGTATCAGCAAACCTCCCATGAGGCTGGAAGGCCATAGTGAGAAAATGGGCAGGAACTAGGTTGCTTAAGAGTCATTTTGCAAGATCCACAGTGTTTTCAACTAAAGGGACAGGACAGTCTCATTTAACCTCATGAATAAAATGGGCATAAGTGTGAAAGTTGCTTAGTCATGTTCAACTCTTTTCAACCCCATGGATTATACAGTCCATGGAATTCTCCAGGACAGAATACTGGAGTGGGTAGACTTTCCTTTCTCTAGGGCATCTTCCCAATCCAGGATCAAATCCAGGTCTCCCACATTGCAGGCAGATTCTTTACCAGCTGAGCCACAAGGGTAGACCCAAATAGGCATAATGCTGTAATATACTTAGTTTACAATACTTTTGAAAATTCTTAGCACTGTGTCTGACACATAATGATCATTTTATAAATCTTAACTGTTTTTACCTATAATGTTAGTGGACATTATTATAATAAATAAAAGTGTTCATTACTCAGTCATGTCTGACTCTTGGGGACCCCCATGGACTGTAGCCTGCCATGTTTCTCTGTCCATGGAATTCTCCAGGCAAGAATAATGGGATGGGGTGCCATTTCCTTCTCCAGGGGATCTTCCCAACCAGTGAATTGAACCCAGTTTCCTGCATTGCCGGCAGATTCTCTGCTGTCTGAGCCACCATGGAAGCCCCAATGCCTCTGTGGAAATTGTTTGGCTTTAATTAAGTTCTGGAACCCAGGTGGTGCTGGTAGTAAAGAACCTGCCTGCCAGTGCAGGGACAGAAGAGACACAAGTTCGATTCCTGAGTCAGGAAGATCCTCTGGAGAAAGACATAGAAATCCACTCCAGAATTCTTGCCTGGAGAATCCCATGAACTGAGCACCTGGTGGGCAACAGTCCATAGCGTTGCAGAGTCAGACACAAGGGAAGTGACTTAGGTGTACATAGCACACATGCGGGCTTGCCAGGTAGCTCAGCTGGTCTAGAATCGGCAATACAGGAGATCCCTGTTCGATTCCTGGGTAGGGAAATTCCCTTGGAGCAAGGATAGTTACACTCTCCAGTATTCTTGCCTGGAGAATCTCCATGGACAGAGGAGCCTGGAGGGCTGCAGTCCATGAGGTCACAGAGTTGGACATAACCGGGCAACTGAGCACAGCGCAGCGCACATGCATGGGAAAGTAAAAATGAAATAAATTACAATAAAATGAAATATTTAGTGTCAAACATATATTTGCAACACTTTATAGACACAATATCAATAATAATTAAAGATAATATCACTCTGTCTAGGGCTATGTTTAGTTAAGATGGGTCACTTAGACACCTTGTTCAGGAGTGGAGGGATCTGACATTTGTCTCTGCTGACCTGAGTTTTAAACAATGCAGCCCTTAACTCCCTGGGTGCTCCCAAGTCTATTGCTGTAAGTTGGGATTCCCAAAAGCAGAGACTGAGGCAAGGATTTAACTGCAAATTATGTATTCAAACTTGTAAGAGAATGAAGAAAGAGAGCAGGGAAGATTTAATTAGCTAAAGAGTACTCCCCAGAAAAAGATTAATGGGTTAATTGTTAGAAATTAAAGAAAAGCATAAGGGAAGAAACTTTCAAATTTCTGTATGATAAATTTCAGTATAATCAATGTTAAAATTTAACTGGCAATTAGGCGAGCTTGTGATATTGATAAGAAGAATCAAAATGTATTGCGTATGAACTTACACAAATAAATAAATAAAAATAGCATGTGTGTGTGTGTTTGTTAGTCACACAGTCATGTCCAACGCTTTGTGACTCCATGGACTGTAGCCCACCAGGCTTCTCTGTCCATGAAATTCTCCAGGCAAGAATACTGGAGTGGGTTCCATTTCCTGTACCATTGGATCCTCCTGACTCAAGGATCGAGCCCAGGTCTCCTGAATTGCAGGTGAATGCTTTACTGTCTGAGCTTCTCGGGAAAGATAGCAGAAAAACACCTAAAGAAATTGATTTGAAGACATGAAGAAGAAATTAAGAGTTAATATATTTTATAATCAAACATTGGTCTAGTTCTATAGAATATATATATGACCAGATTTAAGAACTGCATTATTAATTAAGAATTATTACTTCCTATTTAATTAAAACATTTAAAATAAATTTTGTAGGATCCACATTAAGATTTGGATCTTTGTTATTCTAATTCTTTGCTTTAAATATACAAACATACAATGGAGCAGGGATTTTTCAATTTTTAAATTTTTTGAAAAGTGTCTTATACTTAAACCCAAAATATTGTGGGACACAGACCACTCTTCAGCTTCAACCCACACCTGCCTCTTTCGACATCTTAGTAATAATACCTAAAAATAACGTAGTGGATATTCAAACAGAAACAAAAAAAAAAAAAGCAAAAAAACTAAAACAAACAAACAAAAAAACACCCAGCATTCTATGTTAAGATGGAACATACATGAGATCACATATTACAAACGTGTTTTTTTTGTTGTTAAAATGGAGCTGAAAAATAATTATAAAATTATGACTATGTATATACATTCATATGTACACATGTACCTGTGTGTGTAATGCATCTATCTACATGTTACTTGCTAAGACGACATTGAAATGTTTCTGAAATAACACTTAGTAAATTATGTTTTACTTATGAATATGAAAATAGCTTCATTATAGATAAGCGTGAAGCTATTTGTAAAAATCTTGGTTCAAACCAGAAAATTTCCCAAAGTAATCATTCACTTCATGCCTTGGAATATTAAACAGAAGATTAAAGTTGAATTATTTTATACTATAATAAAGCTGCTACTGTGTTTTTAATGACATGACTTCGTCAGAAACATAAGCCAATTTCAGAGATAAGAGAAAGTTCTTTCCAGGAAATGTGTTAAACATTTAACACAAAAAAATTAAATATTTATTTGTAGTTTCTTGAAACATTTATTTATTTAAGCACAGTTGGTTAAACTTATTCAATATGTTTTTACTCAAGAAATATTCTCTATATAGTCTAATTTGTAAAGGCAGGAGAGTAATGTGTTTTTATTTGGGTAAGAAATGGCACCTTAACAGCTTTATGACTTTAATACTCTTCCACAGTTCAAAGGAATGCTATTTTACACTTTAGTACTTAGAATGTGAGTCATTAAAGAGCTGGTTTGTTAACATTTTTGTGATGTGTATTGAATTTGTCTCTTTCTGGTTAAGAACAACAACAACAAAATGTATCTTTTAAATTGATCTGTTACTCTGATAGTTATTCATTTAAATAAGTCTCAGAGTAATAGTTTTATATTGTGTTACTTTATATTGTATTCATATCATTTAATTTTAATTTAGAGTTTCTTTCAGTTAACTTAAAGAGGATATTGTTTACAGTTCAGTACCAACATTAAACAGTAAGGTTTGATGGTTTATAACATTGAGTAGAGTCCTGCAAATCTGATAGCCCTACAGACAACTGATTCAAAAGCATTTATGCCAACAGGTAAATATCATAAAAAATGCTGGTTAAGCAATACTCTTGCCTGGAGAATTCCATGGGCAGAGGAGCCTGGAGGGCTACAGTCCTTGGGATCACAAAGAGTGGACAGAACTGAGCAACTAACACACACATACAAGCTATAATTAATTTGGTAGCTCAGCTGGTAAAGAATCCACCTGCAATGCAGGAGACTCAGGTTCAATTCCTGGACTGGGACGATCCCCTAGAGAAGGGATAAGCTACCCACTCCAGTATTCTTGGACTTCCTTTATGGCTCAGCTGGTAAAGAATCTGCCTGTAATGTGGGACACCTGGGTTTGATCCCTGGGTTGGGAAGATACACTTGAGAAGGGAAAGGCTACCCACTCCAGTAATCTGGCCTGGAGAAGTCCGTGGACTGTATAGTCCATGAGGTAGCAAAGAGTCAGACACTGAACTACTTTCACTTTTACCCTCTTAATAAAAATCTGTTTCAACTTCTTATTAAATTAAACTTGACTTGAAAAAAAAAAAATCAAGACAAGAAAAAACGTGCTGTTTAATTTGACAAACTTTCTGCGAAGGGCACAGGGGTAAATGTTTTAGATTTTCTGAGCCGGATGGTCACTATCACAACTACTTAACTCTGCCATGGTGCAACGGAAGGAGCCATAAACCATACTTTAAGGAATGGTTAGTTATATCCCAACACATTTTTATTTACGGAAACAGGGTCAGATTTGGCATGCCACTAGTTTGACACTTCCTGCTCTAGAGAAAGAGTGAGCCCCAAAATATCACTGTCAACATCCCCTGAGAACCCCCAAGAAAATTCATCAGACCCCAGCCTAAATCTGAAAAATCAGCATTTTGGGGTGGATTCCAGTAACCTGTCATGTACACGCCTTCTGTTATCAGAATATCTTGTTGAAGCCTAGATTCCTAGGCTCACTCATGGAAATTCTGATTCATCAAATCTGGGATGGGACTGAAAATTGCATTTCTAACAACCCCAGGCAAATTCAGTGGGACTGGTTCGCCAACCACAATTTGAACAGCACATTCCAGAGAGCTCTAAGCTTGTATCATGTGTCTCCTTGTGCTAAATAAGTCTTATATCATATTTTATTTTTAACTGAATATAATCTCATTCATGCAACCATTATTTCCTACAAAGATAAATACATATAAATGCATACAGGTATAGAAGCATGTTTGTTGAGAAACTGACATATACTAGTGCATGTGTTAAGGCTACCATGCTGAATAGCAAAGACATCAACTTGTATTATTACTACAGAAATTGCAGTAAAGCAATTTAGTTTAAAAGACAGACATTGGATATTATGAAGCTGAGAAAGTGCAAATTCCTCGCAATCAAGGAATTTAAACACTAGCAAAAGGGTAAAACATTTGACTGACATTTTTTTCTACAAAATATATGTGATCACATTTAAGCTGGCACCCAAGTGACATGAACAGTAGTTAACTAGATAGACAAAGGACTTCAAACAGAGGGAGGACTACTTAAAAAGGTGAAAGTCAAAATTAAGTAGCAAACATTAAGGGCACTGAAATATTTCAGTAGAGTCTGGGCATAGATACCAATATGGGAGTGGAAAACGTAGGATTTAAGTTGCAACATCCTCATATTTTGAGGTCTTGAGCATTTTGAATTTGGGGACTATGGTGACCCCAAAATTGAAATCCTGTGAAGACTGTTATTAGAGAAGTCAAAGTCACTTGACAGGATTTGCATTATAGAGCGATCTTGCTGCATCTGGAAAATTAATGGGAGGATACAAGATTCCTTTGGAACATAAGATTACATGAATCAAAATTGTACAAGCAATAGATGCTGAAGAAGGTGTGCAGAAAAGGGAGCATCTCTGGTAGTGGGAATGTAAATTGGTGCGATCATTTTGGAGAACAGTATGGAGATTATTTTAAAAATTAAAAATAGAGCTACCATATGATCCAGCAATCCTACTCTTGGGTATATATGCAGCATACCTGCACCCCAGTGTTCATTGCAGGACTATTTACAGTAGCCAAGATGTGGAAAAAACCTAAATGTCCACCTACAGATGAATGGATAAAAAGAGGTAGTACGTATTGCTCAGTCATAAAAAGAATGAAATGATGCCATTTTCAACAATATGTATGAACTTGGAAATTATCATATATGAAGTAAGTCAGACAGAGAAAGGCAAATATAATATTGCTTGTATGTAGAATCTTAAAAAATGATACAAATAAGCTTATTTACAAAACAGAAACAGATTCACAGACTAGAGGGTGAACTTATGTTATTGGGGTGTGGGGAGAGGTAGATTAAGAGTGAAAAAAAAATTGCAGAAGAGGAGAAAGAGAGAAACTGATGATTTGGGTACACAAGATTAAGTACATATAGTTGCCAGTGGAACAGCACACCGTGTACATGGTATATCATGAGGCAGTATGAAGGATGCCATTCAGATTTCCAGCTTCTTGCCCTGGCTCTCATCTATCAATGATTCTAAATCCAACTCAGAGTTACCTCCTAGGTGTGTCTTTCCCTGACCATATTATTTACTTATATCTATCAAATTTACCATCCAATAGAGTAGTCCATCTTACATCTTCATAATGCTTGGTTCAAAATGAAATAATTATTTATATTCATTTTTCACTTTTTTTTTTCTTTTCCTCTACCATCTGAATTTATGAAAGTTGGGAAATATTCCCTTTAGCTGAACACTGTAGCATAATACCTAGAGAATTAAATATCAGGTCAAAATGAATGTGATGAATAAGGGATAAATAAATAATGTCACTTAGACAACTGGATGAATGGTGGTATAAATAACTGAAACAATTATTGTGAAATAAATTTTGTTTTGTGGAATGGAGTCATGATGAATTAGAATTGCCTGGGGACTCCAGAAATATATATCTGGTGGGCACTTAAACACATTGATATTGTAGATCTTACAGTCATCACTGATGACTGAATTCATGAAATAAGATGAAATCTTTAATGGAAAAGTGTAGGCAAGAAGAAAAAGACCAAAAATCTTGCCCAAGTAAAAACTGACACAAAATAGATAAAGAAAGAGGAAACGTATAAAAGGACTGAAAAAAGAATTGCTAAGGAAATAAAATAAAATCGAATGAATAATGCAATTAAAATTGACTTACAAAGTTTTTCCCATAAAAATAAATGGCTAAGAAAAGTGAAATTATTGAGATATGAAAAATGAGAATTGATTGTGTTTGTACGCTTGGTAATTAACTTCATGATTGAAGATAGATAAAATTAATGTCATCATTTTACAGGTGAGGAAAGTTGGAATCAATGTGGCTGAAAGATCTAATTTTCACATATAGTAAGATGTGGAGTGAGAGTTGAATTTGTGTCTAAAGAATTGTTTCATAATTTAGGAACAGATTTTAAACTTGTCAAACAAAGTTTTGTTATATTTGCTGTTACCTGTTGATCAGTTGCTAAGTCATCTCTGACTCTTTGTGCCCCCATGGACTGCAGCGTGCCAGGCTTTCCTGTCCTTCTCCATTTTCTGGAGTTTCCTTAAATTCATGTCTTGAGTCAGTGATGTCATTCAGCCATCTCATCCTCTGATTGAGATCATATAAAATGTCTCCTGATTTTAAGTACTAACATAATGAAATAAATTGATAGATTTAGTAATGCTGTGCCATTCTTGTATTTCTGAAATATATTTCATCAAGTATTTGTGGTGAAAACTAACAATATGTCCCCTATTCCTATTACGGAGTGTTTGCAAACTATCGCCAGGTAGTCAAATCCAGTCTCACCACCTGTTTGTATGGTTTAGAATTTTAAGTGCTTAAAAAAAATGAAAAGATGAATGATACTTTGTAATATGACACTTATATGAATTAAAATTTCATTGCTTATAAATCAAATCATACTGAAGCACAGAAGCTCTCATTCATTTGCATGTTTTTTTGTGTGTGTGATGGCTTTTGTGTTTTGTTGTTCAGTAGCTAAGTTGTGTACAACTCTTTGCAACCCCATGGACTGCAGCAAGCCAGGCTTCCCAGACCTTCATTATCTCCCTCAGTTTGCTCAAACTAATGTCCATTGAATCAGTGATGCCATCCAAACATCTCATCCTCTATCACCCACTTATCCTCTTGCCCTCAATCTTTCCCAGCATCAGGGTCTTTTCCAGTGAGTCAGCGCTTCACATCAGATGGCCAAAATTTTGGAGCTTCAGCTTCAGCATCAGTCCTTTCAATGAATATTCAGGGTTGATTTCCTTTAGATTTGACTGACTTGATCTCCTTGGTGTCCAAGGAGACAAACCTTTCGAGAGTTTTCTGCAGCACCTCAATTTGAAAGCATCAGTTTTACAGTGCTCAGTCTTCTTTATGGTTGAAATCTGACATCCACATATGACTACTGGAAAAGCCATAGCTTTGACTACACAAATCTTTGTCATCAAAGTGATGTCTCTGATTTTTAACACACTGTCTAGGTTTCTCATAGCTTTTCTTCCAAGGAGCAAGCATCTTTTATTTTTTATTTATTTATTTTTTTGCATCTTTTAATATTGTGGCCGTAGTCACTGTCCTCATTGATTTCCAAGCTGAAGAATATGAAATCTGATACTGTTTCCACTTTTCCCCCATCTATTTGCTATGACATGATAGGGCCACATACCATGATCATATTTTTTTGAATGTTGAGTTTTAAGTCAGCTTTTTCACTCTCCTCTTTCACCTTCGTCCGGAGGTTCATTAGTTCCTCTTCACTTTCGGCCGTTAAAGTGGTATCATCTGTATATCTGAGGTCTTTGATATTTCTCTTGGCATTCTTGATTCCAGCTTGCGAGTCATCCAGCCCAAAATTTCATATGATGTGCTCTGCATATAAGTTAAACAAACAGAATAACAATATGCATGCTTGACGTACTACTTTCCCAATTTTGAACCAGTCCATGGTTCCATGTCCTGTTGTAACTGCTGCTTCTTGTCTTGCATACAGGTTTCTCAGGAGGCAGGTAATATGTTTTAATTAGTTAGTGAAGGAGAAGTAGATGTTTTCTTGGAATTTCCTTGCTTTTTCTATGATTCAGCGTATTTTGGAAATGATCTCTGGTTCCTCTGCCTTTTCTAAATCCAGCTTGTACAACTGAAAGTTCTCAGTTCATGTATTGCTGAAGCCCAGCTTGAAGGATTTTGAGCATAGCCTGCTAGCATGTGAAATAGACACAATTGTACAGTAATTTTAACAGTCTTTGGCATTGCCTTTCCTTGGGATTAAACGAAAACTGACATTTTCAATTTCTGTGGCCATTGCTGAGTTTTCCAAATTTGCTGGCATAATGAGTGCAACATTTTAACAAAATCATCTTTAAGGATTTGAAATAGCTCAGTTGAAATTCCATCACCTCCATTAGCTTTGTTCATAGTAATGCTTCCTAAAGCCCACTTGACTTCACACTCCAGGCTATCTAGCTTTAGGTGAGTAAACACACCATCGTGGTTATCTGGATCATTAAGAGGTTTTTTGAACTGTTCTTCTGTGTATTCTTGCCACCTCTTCTTAATGTCTTCTGCTTCTGATAGGTCCTTGTTGTTTTTGTCTTTTATTGTGCCTATCTTTGCATGAAACATTCCCTTGGTATCCCCAATTTTCTTAAAGAGATCGCTAGTCTTTCCCATTCTATCATTTTCCTCTATTTCTTTGCACTGATCCCTGAGGAAGGCTTTCTTATCTCTCCTTGTTATTCTCTGGAATTCTGCGTTCAGGCGGGTGTATCCTTTCTTTTCCCTTGCCTTTTACTTCTTTTCTCAGCTAGTTGTAAGGCCTCTTCAGACAATCACTTTGCCTTTTTGCATTTCTTTCTCTTTAGGATGGTTTTGATCACCACCTCCTGTAGAATGCTATGAACATCCATCCATATCTCTTCAGACACTCTGTCTACCAGATTTACTCCTTTGAATCTATTCATCACCTCCACTGTCTAATCTTAAGGGATTTAATTTAGGTCCTACCTGAATGCTTCCCTAGAGGCTCAGATAGTAAAGAATCTGTCTGCAATGCAGAAGACCTGAGTTCGATCCCTGGGTCAGGAAGATCCCCTGGAGAAGGGAATGACAGCCCATGGGGTTGCAAAGAGTCAGACATGACAGTGACTAATACTACCTGGATCGCCTAGTGGTTTTCCCTATTTTCTCCAGTTTGAGCCAGAATTTTTCATAAAGCAGCTGATGACCTGAGCCACAGTCTGTTCCAGGTCTTGCTTTGTGCTATCACAGCACAACTGAGTAGTTCTGACTGTTCAACTGGCCCCCAACACTTCAAATATTTATTCTCAGTGCTTTTACGTGTAATGTTTGCTGATCCTCGACCCAGAGTAATAGAAAATTTAGATGCCTGCTTGTTCAGCTAAGGAATAAATTTCCTAGGCTCCTGTGAGTTAAATGTGGCTTATGACAGATCCACTGATATAAAGGCAAACATAACATATGTAACTTTCAGTCCACTTCCTAGAAGGGAAAAAAACAACAACAACAACAAAGATGTTCTCCTACCCTTCTCCTTACTGGCTGGCCCTGCAACCGATCACTCAAAAAATATGGAAGAGGCCAGGTTGGTGGAAAAGAAAGTTTGCTTTATTCTGGATGCTGGTAACCAGGGGGTGGGTAGATGAATATCCAAGGCTGACTCCCCTTCCCCTCACAATTCACAATCAGTGAGCATGAGCTTTCATAGACTGAGGGAACGTCTACCTGTAGAAACTGTATAGTCAGCTCTGATAATTTCTTGAAATTGTGTGTGTTCTGATCAGTCATTTTGATTGTTTTAAATACAGATAGTCTTCAGTTCAAGAGTCAGTCTGTTTCAATTTCTTGAGGCCAGTGCTTGGACCTGTGGCAGATAATGTCCTGGTCGCTGTCCGATCATCATGTGGTTAACTTCTTCCACATGGTGGGGCTTTCAGTATCTATAAGACGGCTCACAGGATATGGCTCATAATACTATCTAAAGCCCTTAAGAAGGAGCCAAAAGTGCTTGAAATTTTTTACTGACAAAATTATTATTATTTGGTCTCCTTTGACAGTTTTCCCTTGTTTCTGCATTTTCTCACTTCTATGATTAATCTTATTCACTGGTTAAAGTTTTTCCACAGACAAAAGGCAGGCTTGCAGATTTGGAGAAGAACCATATCTGTTGATGTCATTGTTCACTCGCTAAGTCACGTCTGCCTCTTTGTGACCCCACGGATTACAGAACACCAGGCTTCCCTGCCCTTCATTATCTCCTGGAGTTTGCTCAAGTTCAAATCCATTGAGTCTGTGATGCTGTTAACTCTCATTCTCCGCTGCCCCCTTCTCTTTTTCTCCCCCTTCCTGGCAAAAAGATTTTTGCCAGTGAGTCAGCTCTTCACATCAGGTGGCCAAAGTATTAGAGCTATAGAGTCTTGCTCCATCTCAGTATGACTTTTACATAATAATAAAACTTTTATTTGTTTCAACTATTGTTATTCTGTCCTTGATTATAGCAGTCAAGACCATATCCTGATCAATACAGTGGCCATACATTCATATTTTTTATATATCATAATACCTGTGGTCTAAATTGTGAGGATTTTGGCTTAGATTTTATCAAACAACAATTAATTTATAGAACATTTGCAACAAAGGGTTGGCTTACTTCTTTATAAGTAATGCATGTTGATAAAAAATATGTGTTTAAGGAACATGAAAAATAATTAACAAGGAAGAAGTAGTTTTAATAGAAAAAAAAAAAAAGGTTACTTTATCTAATAACCCACACATTAAAATTAAATTAACTGTAAGATTTAAGTTTGCCCATAAACACTCTCTGATGTTTTCTTCACTCTAGAGAGTATCAATTCATGCTCTTGTTTTCTCTCTGCCCTTTTGTTCATCCTCCCACTTTAAAGGTTGATTTGGTTATCTGGTTGTTACTGAGTCCACTTGCTACACAACAGGCCAAGAAACTGAGAGATGAAGTGTTGGGGCAAGCAATAGTGAGGTTTGTTTGTTTGTTTTTTTGTTTTTTAAAACACCAGACTGTAAAGGTGACAGACGAATGTCCTAAAAAATCATCTTGCTCAATTATGATGTTAATTTCTTTCAAGAAACAAAGATGGGAAGGTGAGGGGATAAAGTTAAAAAAAAAAAAAAAGCTGTAAGTTGCAACCAATATTTCCTGGTTCCCTCCAGACAGCAGAGGGGATGTATTCATTTCCTCTTTCCTACAGCCATTTACAGGTAGGCTGTTCAAGATGTTTCCTTTGAGCTTAAACAAAGGCATTTTAAGTTAACACTCAGGCATAGGAGGCAGGGTTCCTGGAAATGCACATTTGGTATGTTTGTTTTCAATTCTGTTTATTTTTGAAGTCTTTCCTGAAAATATAATGAATGTGATTAATTGTGCCTTTTACAAAATCAGCATTTAAACAAATTCAATATCTAAACACATCAACAATGAAATTAGGGAAAAGGGAAGGAATTTTCAAAATGCAGACAGTCACAAAATATAGGTTTAATTACTACTGTTAAACTTTTATGCAGTAGGCAATATCCCTTTAGAGGGTAACTTACAGCTAAAGCAACAGAACGCAAAGTTTAAAGAAAAGAAACAGATCTAATATGGAGTCTGATTCATTCTTCCCTGTTACATGATTGGTAAGAAACTTGGCCTGAATCATTCAGCTCACCATCCTTACTTTTCTTGGGAGGCAGGGAGCCACTTCGCAAGGTTTTATCTAAGACATGCATTTTAAGGGGAAGGCCCTGCCGGATCGATGTGTATGTGCACGGGAGTGGGTGGAAATGATCGAGAGGCAAATTCAATTTACAGGAGCCTCGCCTTTGAGTTTGAGAAATTGGCAAGGAGTAAATTTTCAGGGAAAAAAGTATGTTTGGACTGATTGAGGTTTCTTATGCAGTCAAATCAAATGGCTATAGCTTTTGGACTTCCGGGAGTGGCATTTTGAAATCAGCAGTTTTCAGAAGTTTATGTTGAGTTATGAAGCTGACTTTTGCAGTTGTGCTGCAACCTGAGCAGGAAGCCTTATGCTACGGGCCAAGTGGTGTTATAACCTTGGTGGGTAACTGCGGCTTGTACTCAATTTTTTTTTTCCAAAATGAGTAGGCCTTTCTATATCAAGAGTAACCTTACCTCAGCAGGCATCAATGAAGCAAAATTTCAAATATGATGAAACAGACAGTTCAAATACTGGTTTCTTAGTCTAAAGGAGTCAGAAAAGCATATGCTACTTTAAACTGAACTCAGAATGTGCTGAACAGAGTGAGTGAGGTCCTAGGTTTATGTTAGACTCTGGTCTATATAAGCAACTCTGAATTAGTTTTTCTGATTTCAGTTTTCATCCAGGGTCAAGGCAGTAGCATGGATGTGGTATTGAATGCAAGTTCATGTGTCCAATGTACAGTGAAGCCAAACAGAAGTGTTGGAGTTTGGAGCAGAGAAAGGTTTATTGCAGAGCCATACAAGGAAGACAGGTGACTCATGACTCCCCAAATCCTGAACTCCCCCAAATGTTTCAGCAAAACATTTTTAAAAGCAAGGTGAGGGGAAGGGGTGGTTGGTTGTTGCAAATGTCTTGGTGTCAGAATCCTTTGTTCTTACATCTACCCATGAAGGTCAGTCACCATATTCCTGCAAACCTCCAGTAAACAACTGTTCTGCCACTTTTTATTTCTATATGAATGGAAAATTTTTACAGGTATAACACTTAAAGCTCAGAGCCTTGAGAAAGGGCTATCCTGTATATTTCAGGCTATACACAACAGTTTTAATTCTAAGCTAAGCAAAAGCAATAGAATACAAAAGTTAAAGTGTAGGAAACAGATCTAATATGGAATCAGATTTGCCTTTCACTCTTACAGGTGGAGGAAAGAGAGAGATGTGACATCGTATTATGTATTTGTAGGCATTTAAGCCTTTGCCCAGCAGATCTCAAGTTGGCCCTAGTTTGCTACTAACACATAAAGGATGAATCATTTTTAATCAGGCAGTTTTGTTAGATGTAAGGGATTCTATACCAAGTGGCAACAGATACAGTCACTGTGACTCAGTTCAAATGCATTTCCCCAAATAGATCAAATTCAATGTAATTATATCCAATCCAAGTTCAGTTTACTAATCCAGAGGTGCCAGAAACACAAAATGTTGGGGTAATGAATATTAATGCATTTTGAATAAGCAGCAAAGAAAAGAAACATATTTGAAATAAAATATGTCCAATGGAAGCATCATGACTACAGATCTCTAGATTATCCATGTAGGCAACACCATTTCACACTCTCTCTAGCAAGAGAAGACATACGTGTGGTTGGATATTCCCTCTTGTGTGGTAAATAAATCATGGCGAAATTAACCTTTTGCAGGAAGGTATTTCATAATAATTTATAGGTTTTAGATTGTTGTCAGCTGGTATTGATTATGATTCAGAGAAAGCAGAAACAAAGATTTTTCTTCCCTAATCTCCTCATGCAGATACTGTTTCATTTTTAATATGGTCTTGCAGCAATATTCGGAACTATGTTCTGGGATCATCATGGTCATCACATCTCTGGAGGCAGGAATGGAATGATTCTAAATTTGGTAAATGGAGATATAAAAATATGATCATATTTTTGCCTTATTAACTCTGTGTACTTTATAAAAGTGAGGTTCACAAGAGTTCTGGAACTATAGATGCATCCTGTAAAAGGCACTGATGGAGTTTATATTAATCCAGTGAGAGTCCAAGTTATTATTCTTGGAGGAAATTCCAGCCTGATCTTGGCATCTGGTTGAAACTAAGTACAATAAAAATATAATAATAATAATACATATCCATTTATTTTACTTTTAACTTATGAATAAATCAGTTTTCGATTTTGATCATTCAATTTTGACATTATACTCTAAATTGTTTTTTAACCAAGAAATTACAAAAAAAAGATATTTACTTCATTCATTAATCTACTAGTATGCCATCTTCATTATAAAAGGGGGGGAGCAATTTTACATATTTGTATCTTCAGGTACTTTTTTTTTTTTTAAATTTACAGTGTTGTGTAGTTTCTGCCATACAACAACAACAGCCATAGGTATACATATATCCCCTCCCCCTTGAGCCTCCCAACACCTACCCCGTCCCACCACTCTAGGTTGTTACAGAGTACTGGGTTGAGCTCCCTGAGTTATAAAGCAACTTCCCACTAGCTATTTATTTAACATATGGTAATGTATAAGTTTCAGTTATACCCTCTCAATTCTCTCCACTCTCTCCTTCCTCTGTTGTGTCCACAACTCTGTTTTCTATGTCCACATCTTTATTATTGCCCTGCAGATAGGTCCATCAGTACCATATTTCTAGATGCCATATGACGTTGTGCTCCATTGCTCAGTTATTTCTGACTCTGTGACCCATGGACTGTAGCTTGCCAGGCTCCTCTGTCCATGGGACTCTCCAGGTAAGAATACCAAGTGAGTTACCATTTCCCCTTCCAGGGGATCTGCCTGACCCCAGGACTGAACCACGTCTCCTGCAGATCCTACATTGACAGGAAGATTCTTTACCACTGAGCCACCTGGGAGACCCCTAGATGCCACATATCTGTGTTAATATGTGATGCTTGTTTTTCTTTTTCTGACTTACTTCACACTTTGTACAACAGGCTTTAGGTTCAGCCACCTCACTAGAACTAACTTAACTTTGTTCCTTTTTATGGCTAAGTAATATTTCATTGTATATATGTAACACATTTTCTTTATCCATTTATTTGTCAATGGACATGTCGGTTGCTAACATGTCCCTAGCTATTGTAAATAGGGTTGCAATGAAAACTGACATACGTGTGTCTTTTTGAATTATTGGGTTTCCCTGATGGCTCAGACAATAAAGAATGAGCCTGCAGTGCAGGAGACTCAGGTCAGGAAGATGCCCTGGAGAAGAGAACTGGCAACTCACTCCAATATTCTTGCCTGGAGAATTCCATGGACACAGAAGCCTGGTGGGCTACATACACTCCATGGGGTTGCAAAGAGTTAAAAAACACTGAGAGATTAATACTTTCACTTTCAGAATATATGACTAGTAGTGGGGTTGCTAAGTCATACGTTAGTTTTATTCTTGTTTTTTTTAAGAAATCTCCATACTGTTCTCCATAGATTGGCTGTATCAATTTACATCCCCACCAATTTTGCAAAAGGTTTCCCTTTTCTCCACTTCCTCTCCAGCATTTATTGTTTATGAATTTTTTGATGATGGCCATTTTGACCAGAGTGAGGTGATATTTCATTGTAGTTTTGATTTGCATTTCTCTAATAATAAGCAGTGTTGACCATCTTTTCATGTTTTTATTGGCCATCTGTTTATCTTCTTTGAAGAAATGTCTGATTTTTTAACATTTGAGTTTTAACTGATTTTGTAATGGGAAGGATTCTTATTAACTAGGGACATTATGATATATTTTTAGCATTGCTATTGGAAAATCTTTACATGTTTTATGAGTATTCTTATGCCTTTTAAATATAGTATAAAACTTCTTATAGATGATGGTGAACTTCAAAGCTGGATCCAGTATGTTTGCTAAGTTGCTTCAGTCATGTTTGACTCTGCAACCCTACGGACTGTAGTCTGTCAGGCTCCTCTATCCACTAGAATGGGTTGCCATGCTCCCTACCAGGGGATCTTGTGGACTCAGAGATTGAACCTACATTTCTTATGCCTCCTGCATTGGCAGATGGGTTCTTTACCACAAGTGCCACTTGGGAAACATTGGGTCAAATACGGAAATGGGAATAAAATATAGATTAATATATGTACTTGATACAGGATGCCTTTGAGATAGATTTAATAAATCCTCTCTTCTATCGTAACTCCCTTTCTTGTGGGCCCAAGAGGAGCAGTAACACTTACGGAGATATAGGCCATATGAGGGTAAAAACAAAACCATGTAGGCCACTGATCTAGTCCTTGAACTAGACAACCACACCTTTAGTTTGTTGTATTCTTGGAAGTTAAGGCCAGTGGGGTGAAGAGAATAGTAATAGGAGACTGCTAGGAGACAAACATTCTTCAATTCCTGATTATGCCTTGCATGTGAAGTGACACCTAACAATTTTACACTCTTGGAAGCCCTGTGTTGCCTCACTTAATCTGTACCTGAGAAAATGGAATAATTGATCAAATTAATGCATTTGGGAAGCAAACCTTGGTGTGCATTTTAGGCTCCAGAAAGACAGAATCTTCTTTCACTTGTGAGTCAGCTGCACAGAAGAAATACAAGTTTTCTTCTGTTTCTTTTTTAATTCATTAATAATTTATTTAATTTTGGCTGTATTGGGTCTTCTTTGCTGTGCATGGGCTTTCTCTAGTTGTGGAGAGCAGGGACTACTCTCTAGTTGCGATGCATAGGCTTCTCATTGCAGTGGTTTCTCTTGTTGCAGAACACAGGCTCAATAGTTGTGGTGCACAGACTTATTTGCTCCATGGCCTGTGGAGCATCCCTCTTGAACAGGGATAGAACCCATGTCTCCTACATTGCCAGATGGATTCTTAACCACTGGATAGCTGAGGGATTCTTCTGCTTCTTGTTTTTATTTGTATGTTTCTATAAGACATATTCCTTCCATTGGAAAAAATAACTATTAGGTGTCATAATACATGGAAAACAAAACCAAGTGTGGGGACAAAGCATTCACTTTAGAAAAAGTCACAGTTATAAATGTCACTGTCTCTTTTGGATTTGATATGCAACACTACTCCAAAGGTACATCAAAGACAACAATCAAAGAGAAGGATGGTTGGGTATGAATTGACTCACGTAATCAGATTCATTCGTGATGTTTTTGTTAGTAGAAATGTGGTAAGCTTGCCTTAAATCTTCATCAAGAGATATTCATCTAATCTCTGTATGCCCAGTTTTATTGATATTTATTTGACATAAAATTGTGTCAGTTTGATATACAGCACAATGATTACAAAATAATTACCATTTTAACAGTAGTTAATAAGTCATCACCTGTCCAATATTTCTTAGGATTATTTATTGGTTAGACACTTTAGATCAAAATTTTATATCACTAGCCTTGATAGTCGGTATGGCAATGGTTTGGGTTTCCAAAAATTGACATGGTGATAAATTTCATTATGTAACTGTTTTTTATTCTTGAGTAAGATACACACTCTGGTGCATTCTTTAGTACTATGTAAGAGTAGAGGGTAGACTAATGATGTTAAGGAAAAACTGGGGAAAACAAAGATATATTTGAAGGTATTTTACCAGGAGTGTTTCCATGTTAGTATGAAATATGATCTCTGCCGTTTTATTTGAAATTCTTGGTAACATTACAGATCATCATATTGAAGAGTTAGATATCTGTTTGCAAGACACATGATTAAGTGAAAAAACAGACATCATGGTAAATGTTGTTGTTTAGTCACTAATCGATATCCAAGTCTTTGCAGCCCCATGGACTGTGGCATACTATGCTTCCCTGTCCTGCACTATCTCCTGGAGTTTTCTCAAATTCACATTCATTGACTTGGTGATGTCATCCAATCATCTTATCCTCTGTCAACCCCTTCTCCTTCCATCCTCAATATTTCCCAGCGTCAAGGTCTTTTCCAATGAATTAACACTTCAATTCAGGTGGCCAAAATATTGAAGCCTCAGTTTCATTATCAGTCCTTCCAATATTCAGAACTGAATTCCTTTAGGATTGACTTGTTTGATCTTCTTGCACTCCAAGGGACTCTCAAGAGTCTTCTCCAATGCCGCAATTCAAAAGCATTGATTCTGTTGTTCTCAGCCTTCTTTGTGATCCAACTATCACATCCATACCTGGCTACTGAAAAAAACCAAAGCTTTGGCTATATGGACCTTTGTCAGCAAAGTGATATCTTTCCTTTCTCACATGCTGTCTAGGTTATCACAGTAAATGGTGGGGGGTGGAGGCATAAGATAAATGGTCCCCCAATGGAAATATTTATATTGATACATGAAAATGCTTGTGCTACATCTTATTTTATCTTTCAACTCAATGTTCTTTACATTATCCAATAGGAAAAAGAGAAAATTTCAAAAATACTTTTTTTACATGCTACGTATTTGAAATACTAATATTTACAAAGAACTGCAAGGAGGAGGCATAAAGGTGTTCCTTAAAATTGAGAAGTTTTGGTTTGTACTACAAGATTAATGAGATAAGATATATACAGATATATTTAATATCCCAGATAATAGATGTCCAAATAAACAAAATGTCAGTTTAACATAGGAAACATCAATTCTGCTTTGATAGTAGAGTGATATCAAGAACTAAAAAACATTTCATTGATGAAGCAGAGCTTGAAAAATGAGCATAATTTTAGGATATTCTTTTCATACTAAAAGAACCAAAGGAGAGAACCTGTCCAAGCAAACTCTTAGAATGTGTTGCAGGCAGGTTTGCATTGCAGAGAAAAATATATTTTTAGAAGGTAAGGGCAAAACATTAAATGAAAAGGCTTAGGTTCCAACAGAAAAATTTTGATTTAATAAGGCAACACAAAAGCATTGGTCATTTTATTGCACTTTTTTTCTAATTGTTGGGCCAACTTTATTTTTTATCGCATTTTTCATTTTTCAGATTCATTGTGTCAAGATCATAAATAATGCAGTTAGACATTGGACAATTCAGTGACAAGTAACCAGAGGGGGAAGAAAAAAAAACCAACAAATGATTAGATCTACTGAAATTATCACTTTAATATACAACATGCCTGAGATGAAAGGTTGACAATAAGAAAGCTAACAAGAGGAATGAGAGAAATTAAATGTCTATACAGATCATTTTTATTTCATAATTTTTGCCTATTCTATTTATTGCAAATGTTTGTACACATTTTAAATCACTTTTAATCACACATATTTTTAATTACACATGAAAGCACTGTAAGAAATTTGGCATATACCTTCTCTCATTCAAAAATCTGAAATGAATCTGCTATCTCAATTATAAAAATATATTTGAAAAGAGAATATTCCATGGTATATATTAAATGAAAGAGGCAAAATATCATTTATTTTTATGAATCTTGTGGAAAGGAAAACAAACAAAAAAATCACCAATGAGTTGTTTCTGAACCCAGTTTAAAATAACATTTTTTCAAAATATTTTTAATGTTGAAGATATTTTGAAAAGTTTGCATTATTAGATCAGACACTTACAAGTATGAATCTGGATAAATGACTTATTCCACGAAAATATTTCACATCACACTTTTTATTTCTAATAGTAGTTTATATTCATTCAGCAGGAGTTCCCATCAGAAATTGATATAATGTTTGTTGGCAAATAGTATCTAAGGTCTTCTCTTGTGGCTCAGATGGTAGAGAGTCTGCCTGCAATGTGGGAGATTCATGTTCGATCCCTGGGTTGAGAAGATCCTCTGGAGAAGGGAATGGCAACTCACTCCAGTGTTATTCCCTGGAGAATCCCATGGACAGAGAAGCCTAGTGGGCTACAGTCCATGAGGTCACAAAGAGTCGAACACCACTGAGTGACTAAGCAGCAAAGTAGCTTATCCATGTATCTAAAGATTAACTTAGTTTTGTATAGTTAGCTTTGAAATTTCCATTTTAACTGTAGTGCTTTCTTAAGCTCTTTCTGATATCCAGAGTTTCTCCCCACCAGAGAAAAGAAAGAAAATTATGTGAATTTCAAATTCTTGACATAATTGATACACTGAAAGCCTCTTGATATACTAAAAAGCTTCTTATACTTTTGTTCAATTGTAACATAATTTAAAAAAATTATAATGATTTTTCATTTTAACACATGTGTACACACACACACACACACACACACACACACATATATATATAAATGAAATTATTTATATTATTTCTGGTGTCATAGTCTGGAGATAACCACAGAAAGGGGATGACCAAAGAAGTGAAAGAAGAAGTAGTCAGCCTTTGACCTCAGGTGACTGGTCAAGGGACTGTATTTGGTGTTTGCACAGTTTTCCATCCTTCAGTGACACTTTTGTCTGTCACAGATGTTTCTAGCAAGGAAAGAGTCTTTTGTGTAGCTGGGGTGTTGAAGTTGAAGCTGACCTGGATGAATCTTCACCATACGCCATCACTTGCCCACCCAAGATGCAGGCCAGAGATGCAAGGAGCTGGGCATCAGTTACCCACACAGAACTCCAGGTCACAGAAGAAAACAAGACTAAGACCCTTGGCCCTGGAGCCCATATGGATTCTCTGATGTCTCAGAGACATTCTGAGGATGTCTCTGATGTTCGACAGCACCTGAGGCAAGGGAGTCATTATATTTGCCAACCATAAACAGAACTACTCAAATTATTATTTTCCCTTAATAAATTTTATTTATATAAGCCAAAAAATGTGTTAACTGTAAAGAGTTAATGAAATAAATGTTATTAGAAAATAAGCATACCTTAGTAACATTACTTTTAAAAATATATACATGATTCTTTTCTTTTACACTTATCTCATGACATAATCCCTGACAACCTAAGAAATCCATCTGCCACAAAATTTTTTGGAGGGAGTGATTAGTATTTTTACAGGAAATAATAATAGAGATTTGATATTAAGTTTCTGGTGTACTAAAAAGGACTGCTCTCTCAAGGTAATAGGAGTTAAGTCAGCTTTACTAAAATGGGATATAAAATCTCGATCATATAAAATGCAAATCAAAGAATTATAAGTTTTCTCCATCATGTGTGCAAGATATCCTCTCAATCTATGATGGCTAGATCACACATTTTTCTGCCTCAGAAATAAGGCTCATATTATTTGAAGGACAGAACTCCTGAAGCTAGGCCCATCTTGACTCATAAAGCAGGGAAATCACATAAAGGTGAGTAGCCATTTTCTGTAGTGTTGATTTTCTTCCCATTAATTTTCTACAGTCTTGGGGAGAAGAGGAGATTGAAATCTTGAAGAAGGAATTCATGAGTCCAGAATGTTTGTTGAAACCAATGGCATAAACTCTTAACCATGTTAAGGGGAGGACTGTGGCTTCTCCAAGAAGTCACATGTTCATTTCCAGCATGAACAAGATGATGAAAATTTGACATCAACAGGTGGGCTTTACACAAGCGATACTGTTTGGACTTGTTTGTTCATGGTATTTGCATTGCATATACAGAATACATAGAGAATATTGGTCGACTGATATAGGTCTGGGCCAGAAGGAGAAAAATTCAATGACTGATTTCCACCTGTCAAATGTAAGAAACCAGATGGAGTAGTCACACTACAGATGGTAAAAATTTCAGGGAACTTAAGCAATCACATGCTTCATAGCAGATTTCTGTGGCTCATTGGAGATGAACAGAGTATTACACCATTGAAAATATTTTCAGGTTCCATTTTGGAGAACAGAAAGAGAGTATTTGTAAAGACTCAGCATGATCCTGGAAAGACTGTGTGTGTGCTGTTTCTTCAGTCACTTCTGACTCTTTGTGACCCTGTGGATTGTAGCCCTCCAGGCTCCTCTGTCCATGGGATTCTCCAGGCAAGAATATTGGAGTAGATCTAATATTGGATCGAATTCATGGTTCTTAAGTCTTCTGCATTGGCAGGAGGGTTCTTGACCATGAGAGCTGCTTAGGAAGCCTAAATCATCCCAAACTTTGCTTCCATATTTTGAAATGCTACTAAGAAATTTTCTACTCTATAGGGCACGCCATGTGAGATCTTTGAAGAGTATAAATTTAATAGATGCTTGTCATGTCCACCACTGTGAGAAAGCTATAATATAGCTTTAATAGCCATAATATAGCTTTTTTATTCAGCTATAATAACTGGATATGGATCATGATTTTTGGGCATAGTAACTAAAACTACTCTAGCTTGAGTCTTCAGAGCAGAGTATAATAGTCAGAATATGTTTAGTTTTGGTCCCATGATTACAGAAGCCTTGTTACTCATGTGTACCTCCCTCACTTCCCTATCCCTTTCCCCCTAACAAAACCTGTCACAGAGTGAAAGTGAAATAAATATCTTCTGGGTTAATGGAATTCGGTATCAATTATTGGCTGCCATTCCTTTCAGATGTCAGTGTGAGTACATTAAGACCCCTGTTCCTTGCTATGCCAAAAAACACTGATGACAGCATTTCTCACAACTTGGAAATGAGTTTCCAACCAGATGTCTATGGAGCATCTTTTTCATTGAATACTACTTCTTTCTCTTGTGACATATATTGATACATAGCCAACTTGGCTATAAACTAGTGGGAGTGCCTTTGTTCAGTGGCTACATTTGTGTTACATTTTCTGGAACCCAGGCAATGGCCACCATCAATCAGAAACGTGTCCAAATCTCAGGCTATGCCTGATATGGTGGCACTACCCTGCTGTCTCAGACGGGAAAACGTCTGCCTGCAATGCGGGAGACCCGGGTTCGATCCCTGGGTCAGGAAGATCTCTTGGAGGAGGAAATGGCAACCCACTCCAGTACTCTTGCCTGGAAAATTCCATGGATGGAGCCTGGTGGGCTACAGTCCATGGGGTTGCAAAGAGTCAGACATGAATGAGTGACTTCAATTTCTTTCTAAGAGGAGAGTGAAAAAGCTGGCTTAACAGTCAGTATGTTCAAAGACTTCTAGAAAGGGCAGTTATTCATGTGTGGAATAAGGGGACAGTGAAAACAAATTTCAAGGATAAGACAGTGTTCAAACTAGGCCTAAATGAAACCCGTACCTTGTTAGGGAAATTAAAATGAGGAATTTTTCAGGCTTCAAAAGTAGGAGAACATGCCCTTGACCTTGCTTGTAATCTGCCTGGACATTGCCCAGATTCCATGCCTGCTTGTAAACACAGCAAGTCGGGGGTGAGGGGCACTTTAGGTAAGGCAGTGCATAGGTCTTAGAATTTTTGAGTCTTTGAGGGCCTGGCCAATACCTTCAAGTCTAACAAAATCCTATGTCTCACAAGATGAAGCAAACATCATTGTGAAAAGGTTAAACTAAAACCAGAGCTTCATTTTTCAGTTTGTGGCCTGGAATTATAAGCAGGAGCCTCTGAACTGCAATTTGAAGCTTCAGCCCGGAAGTGGATACACTGCCTGGGACACTTTCCCATCTGGAACTCCAGGTTGCTGTTAATTAGGTACTTCCCAGTACTGTTTAAGCCTGGGTGTTGGTCAGCCCAATGTGGTGACATGTGTGCTATTTCTTCTCTCCACTGTTTCTATTTTTGTTTCTTTTAGTGACTGAATGTTGAAATTAAGTCAAATAATCTTCTATAAAAAATTGAAATTGTCTATTTGTGTGTAACGAGTGGTTTCTTTTGTTAAAGAATCTTTTGAACTAGCAAAAAGAAAACTATAAAAGTGAAACTTTCTACAAAACACATCCATACAGAAGAGAGAATGTAGTATGAGTAAAAGAGAAATACACCCAAGTCACCACACCCAAGGTGCTGGTGAGCTGTGGTAGGATATTTGGCTAAAAACTCTCTGCAACATTCAATGTCATGGTAAAATTTTGGCTTATCATATTCTGTCATAATTGTAAAAAATTATCTTTTTAAAGGAGAGTGAAAAATCACTCCACATTTTTTTTTATTGTTATGAATTATTTTTTATCTTAGTCACTTATATAGAAAGTAGGGAGAACTTTGCTAGCTGAGACTGCAATTGATGTTTAAGTCTTCGTTTATTAAGGAAGGCTATTGTAGACTTGGATATCATCTTATTCTTTTTTAATGCAACGTACAATGACTTTTTCAAATATTTCCAAACAAAATAAGAAAAAACACATCGATGTTCATAAATGATTAGTGAAAATCTCATTTAAAAGCATATGCAGTTGCATTGTAGTGCTGAATGTTTCTCTAGTGAGAAAATTGGAAAATTGTATAACAATTTTGATTCATGTTGCCTCATTGTCTTCCTGACGCTTTACATTAAAATAAAAATTTACGGCACATAATTTATTTTGATACCCTGACTCAAGCATTTATCTTTTGGTTGAAAGTGAAAGCTTTAAAACACAATCTAATTTTTTTTTTCAGTTTTTCATTTTGCCTTTATCATAGATTTTGTTACAAAAGGGAACATTTGAACCAGAGATAAGAAATAATTTCATCTTAAGAAATATACTCTTTTCCAGTTTTATTGAGATGTAATTGACATACAGCTCTATATAAATTCCTCTTAGAGGAACATTTATATTTTAAGCTTTATTTTCACCAATAAAGAGTTTAGGTCAGATTGTTAGAACAGAAGAAAGATATAATTCATTCTAATGTATATGTTTAGGTGATAAACATTTTCTATTTCTCAGTAAGAACAATCTTAGAGGTAAGCAGGAGGGTAGAAACAGTAGAATTTAAATGATAATACAACTCACTCATTTGTAAAGATTTCTACTTTTATTTCTTTTTTCTAATTTGCTTTTTTTTCTCTTCTTGAGAGAACACTTTTAGTAGACAATGAAAAAACAGCAGGGAGTAAAATTATGATACTATCATTACATAGAAAGGTTTTCTCATTATAGAAGTTCTCTAACTATTATCAATGCTAAAACACCTTTCTTTATGTATATGACTTTGAAAATTATATTAATAACTTGTTGAAGATCTAAAGCTTCATTTGGGACTGTACACAGCAGAATGAATAATTAGTTGATGACCCAGAGGAACTTTTTTGTATTGACAGAAATGGAGCAATTTAGCCCAAAGAACTGTATCAAAATTAGAATCCATTACATAACATTCTAGGGATTTTAAAAAGGGAGAAAGATACTGTTAAACCACAGCAGGAAATAAAATGTGTCTTCTCCAAATTAGAGAAAGGTGTCATTTGTAGTCATATGGCATTATGCTAAATATATATGTTTAAATTTAAACTGAGTATGATGACTTCAGAGAAATAAAATTCTTGATTACCTGAATTTATAAAGGACATAGTAAAGTTTATAAAGAATACAACAGAACTAAGTAGAAGCACCTCTTGTATTCTATCATTTACACTTACATAAATGAATTACAGAACAAAGGCCTATAAAAAGTCATAATCTCTGCAAACTAGTTCCTTCACCTTCCCAATTCTTGAATCAAATCTACATTATTTAGTTTACAAAATTTAGTGTGCTAAAACCACACTATGGGTTCATTCCTCTTCTTTCTTTTCTTTCTTTCTTTTTTTTTTTTTCCTGTCACTGAAAACACAAAATGTGTGAAATATCTTTTTTTTTTTAAGAGAATAACTTCTGAATTTATGCAGTCATATTTGTGGCACAGTTGTGGCAATACACCTGATTTCATGCTTCACCAAAAACACATGTATAATCCTTCCTCAGCACAGCTGATGACAGAGCTATTCTTCAGATTTCTGAGGCCAGAGCTATTGGAAGTCATCTTGAAGTCTTTTTTCTCTCACTCTCTCCTCCCTATCCCCACTCCTGCTGCCTATATTCATTAGAATATTGTTTTCTTTCTACTTTAAATATGTATACAGATTCTGTCGTTGCTTAACTAGGTTGCTTCAATGTCCTGGCTGTTGTAGCTAGTGCTTCAGTGGACACTGGGGTACATGTATCTTTTTTAATTATGGTTTTCTCAGGTTTATTCTTAGTGGGATTGCTGGGTCATATGATAGTTGGAAGGAAAGTTCATGAGAGAAAGGATTTATGTATACTTAATGAATAATTCATATTGTTGTATGGCACAACCTCGTTTACCAATTTTATTGTTGCTGTTCAGCCACTAAGTCATGTCTAACTCTTTGCAACTCCATGCACTGCGGCTCTGCCTTCATTATCCCCCAGAATTTGATCAGACTCATGTCCATTGACTTGGTGATGCTATCTAACCATCTCATCTTCTGCTGCTCCCTCCTCCCTTTGCTTTCAATCTTTCCCAGCATCAGGGTCTTTGCCAGAGAGTCAGCTCTTTGTATCAGGTGACCAAAATATTGGATTTTCAGCTTCATCATCAGAATTTGCAGTGAATACTCAGGGTTAATTTCCTTTAGGATGGACTGGTTTGATCTCCTTGCAGTCCAAGGGACTCTCAAGAGTCTTCTCCAACACCACAGTTTAAAAGCATCAATTCTTTGGCACTCAGCTTTCTTTATAGTCCAACTCTCACATCCATACATGACTACTGGAAAAATCATAGCCTAGACTAGATGAACCTTTGTTGGCAAAGTCATGTCTCTGCTTTTTAATACACTGTCTATGTTTGTCATAGCTTTCCTTCCAAGGAGCAAATGTCTTTTAATTTCATGGCTGCAGTCACCATCTGCAGTGATTTTGGAGCCCAAGAAAATAAAGTCTGTCACTACTCCTGCTTTTTCCCCTTCTATTTGTTACGAATTCATGGGAATAGGCCATGATCTTAGGTTTTAATGTTGAGTTTTAAGCCAGCTTTTTCACTCTCCTCTTTCACCCTCATCAAGAGGCTCTTTAGTTCCTCTTCAGTTCCTGCCATTATAATAGCATCATCTGTGTATCTGATGTTGTTAATGTTTTTCTTGGAAATCTTGATTCCAGTTTGTGATTCACCCAGCCCAAGATATGGCATGATGTACTCTGTATAGAAATTAAATAAGCCAGGTGACAATATACAACATTGTTATACACCTTTCCCAGTTTTTAACCTGTCAGTTGTTCCATGTCTGGTTCTAACAGTTACTTCTTGACCTGCATAGAAGTTTCTCAGGAGACAAGTAAAGTGGTCTGGTATTCCCACCTATTTAACAATTTTCCACAATTTGTTGTGATCCACACTGTCAGAGGTCTGTCATTTGTTCCTCCAGTGAGCCATGTTTTATCAGAACTCTTCACTATGCAACCCTGCACAGAATGACTCATAGCTTCATTGAGTTACTCAAGCCCCTTCACCACAACAAATTTGTGGTCCATGAAAGGGTATAAAGCAATTATCCTTCAATTAAAATAAACTATATATATATTAAGAGGATATAATATATAAGTGATCTTCTTGATTCTCCCTTTGGTTTATTCCACATAGGTCAGATTGCTCAGTTACTTCATGTCAAAATGCTGCAGAGTGGCCCATTTCACTCTTGCTGAACTTCACATTTCCTCCTATGACCTACATACCCTTCCATGATTGCCAGCTTTTCTGTTAAAAGTACATACACACTTCTGATGTTCTCCTCCGCATATTATGAAGTTCATTTGATTTTATTTAAGTATTTTTTATTTGGCTGTGTTGAGTCCTAGTTGATACATGTAGGATCCTCCTGGCATCATGCAGAATCTTATGTCGTGGCATGTGTACCCTCCAGTTGTGGCATGCAGACTCAGTAGTTTGGGATGCATGGGCTTAGTTGCTTTGCAATATGTGGGATCTTAATTCTTCAACCAGAGATTGAACCTGCATTCCCTCCCCTGCATTGAAATGCAGATCATTAACCACTAAACTACCAGGGAAGTCCCTAAAAAGTTCATTTTAATTTTGTAAGTATTAGATAACAAGATTTTTAATTTTTTTTTAAATAAAGGTTTTTAAATTTATTACTTTAAAAACTAAAACAAAGTTAATAAGAATAAAAGGAAAAAAAAATCTACAATCACGATTTGGCATTTTAACACACCTTTCTTAGCATCTGGTAAAAGAAGCAGACAAATAAATAAATAAAACAAAACCTTAGTAATAATATAAAAAATATGAGCAAGACATTTAATCAACCTGACCTAACTGACATATATAGAACATTATTCCCAACAGCTGCAAAAGACATTCTTTTCAAGTACATAGCAAATGTTTCATCAAAAAGACCAGATGCTGAGGCATAAAACAAGTCACAACACATTTGAAAATAACAAATATAAAGAATTATGTCCCCTTATCATAGTGGAGTTAACATAGGAATAAATACCACAGAGATAAGTAGGAAATTCTCAAACAGTTGTAAATTAAACAAGACAGTTAAAAATCAAAGAGGTCAAAAATAATTGCTAATAAAATATTTAACATTATTTTACACTGAACAGTAATAAGAATATATTTGCTCTAAGTGCATGTATTCAGTTCAGTTCAGTTCAGTCGCTCAGTTGTGTCCAACTCTTTGTGACCCCATGGACTGCAGCATGCCAGGCCTCCCTGTCCATCATCAACTCCTGAAGTTTTCTCAAACTCATGTCCATTGAGTCGCTGATGACATGTATTAGAAAGGGAGAAATGCTAAGAATCAATGACCAGCACTTACATCTTCACAAGCTAAAGAATGACAATCAAAAACTAAGAAAAGAGAAAAAAGAAAACAATATATGCAGCAGGAGAGATATAAAATAATATTTACTCAAGCTTTGCTGATAATAACAAAAATGGACCAAACAAAATGCTCATTAAGGTAGAATATATTAATAAGTTCTGTAATATTCTAAGAGGTTTCCAGAGGTTTCCCTGCTGGCTTAGTGGTAAAGAATCCACCTGCAATTCAGGAGATGCAGGTTTGATCCCTGGGTCGGTAAATATCCTCTGGAGAAAGAAATGTCAACCTATACCAGTATTCTTGCCTGGGAGATCCCATGTATAGAGGAGCCTAGTAGCCTACAATCCAGGGGTCACAAAAGAGTTGAATAGGACTTAGAGGCTAAATAACAAAAAATGACAGTAATCATATAATAGGATACTACGCCACATTGAAAAAAATGTGCCACTTAGCATCATGAATTAATCTCAAAGTACAATGTGAAGAAAAATGTCTAACCTTAAAAGACAAAGTTCAGGGTTTCCCTGGTACTGTCATGGTTGAGAATCTGCCTTGCAATACAGGAGCCACCAGTTTACCCCTGCTCTGGGAAGATCCCCCAAGCCGTTGTTGTAGCCACTCATTCCAGGAAACAAACTCACTCAGAAGGACAATGCAGATAGTGGAGCGCAGTTTATTACACCCGCCGGCCCAAGGCAGCGTCACCTCTTAGCCAAGGTCCCTGATCAGTTTTTTTGAAAACCTTATATACCCTAAGTGTACATGCCCAAACCCACCTCCTCAAATTCCCTGAAACTAGTCTGAACAAAGGAAAAGAAAGATACAATCAAAGTTAACCCGTGATTTAATGCCTTAAACCTAGGTAGTTAATAGTGGACAATTATCAGTAGGCCTATGGTCATACCCCAATAAGCACAATAGAATTTATGATTCTATTCGGTTACACAGATAATTAGAGTATCCTTTTAGGCGTCAGAGAGTCTAGGAAAGAGCCCTGGAGCTCTTCTATCCAAGGGCTCTGGTTTTCCAGTTGGTATGTCATTTCTATAGATACTGGGCATATAGCTCGAAGTCCACAGTCCAGCCCAAGATGGAATCCTGCTTTCAAGATGGAGCCTGTTCTGCATGTTTCCTCCTTCACCATGAGGCAACTGAGTCCCATGTGACACAACTACTGAAACCCACACACGCTAGAGCCCATGCTTCATAACAAGAGAAGCCACCCTAATGAGAAGCCTTTCATTGCAATTAGAGAGTAGCCTTTGTTTGCTGAAACTCGAGAAAGTCCACATCCAGAAAGGAAGACCCAGAACACCCAAAAATAAAAATTTCTAAAGACAAAGTTCAACATCTTTTAATGTTTAGAGACATATCTGTAGATAGTAAAAACTATAAAGAAATTAAAGGAGAGGATTAGCCCTTGATTCAGCCTAGTGGAAGCAGGGAACAGGAAAACAGTGACAAGGACAGTTTGGGATTTTTTCAGCATATATTCTTTCTTTTTCTTCTAGATGAGGTTAACTATATTCTAATGCTCAAAGATAATCCCTTGATACTCTTTTATATTTCTGTCCAATGGAATATGTTTGGCTCTCACATCCCTTGTCTACCAGCCAAATAAAGGATAATTCACTGGAAGATGCCAAGACTTCAGAGGATGACAGATTATAGAGCATTTTCTTGGTTTCTGGAAGACTCTGTGGCATGGATATGGGAGTTGTTGAGTACAGCAGACTGTTTAATTATTTAGGAAGGAATCAAGGGAGGGTGATATCAGGAGGGTTATAAGTGGGACTTTAGTTTCAAGAAAATCTACTTTGGTCTGGAGGGTGGGTAGGTGGTTTAACATTTACTAGTTATTCTTTAAGATTGATTAATTTTTGTACGTACTTAATTATATGTATTATATAATTTTCAATGAAAATTAAAACAATTATATAGATGTATCTATTCATATATTTATGTATATCACATCAAATTTTCTTAATTTTTTGCAACGTATAGTTTCTTTAACAGCCTAGTAATTAAAAATACAATTAACTGAACATATACAATACTATTTATATAGCATTTTATATGAGATAGGTTCCCTGAGTTAAATTCCAAAGCCCCACATGAATCAATAAACTTTTATCTTCCTAATGCTAGCAGCTCTATCTGCAATTTACCTGCTTTGTAAGCAGCTCTTTGCAGGTAAGAGCTCTTTGCAGGAAGCGGCTCTCTGCAGGAGGTCCCTTTAGTCTTGTCACTTTAGCAAAGCTATATTGTAACTAACTTTTAAGCCAGAGACCCCCATGCTCTACTCATCTCCAGCCCAAGCACACATTTCAAATCTTTTGATCACAAAAGACTTTGCTAATCTGTTTTGTTTTTTTTCCCCCTCTTAGATCAAGGAAATAGAAATGAAGAATAAGTAATTAACGGATGACAAGATCTTTCCCCCTCTTTCCTTTCAATAATCTCCCAAACAAACTGCATGAATGAGATAGCATCTAACGAAAAATCACAAGGAGTTAAAAAACCTGAGCAGTGGGAGATGATGACCAATCTGACACCCCATCTCAATGAGTACCTGAGATTACTTCCTCCTTTGCCCTTTAAAATTTGACATGGCCAAGCAGTATCTTCAGGATAGGTTCTGAAACATACGTCTACCTTCTCCTTGCGGTGCTAGGCTCCTGAGTAAACCAAACTTTCTGTTCATACCAACACTCACCCTCAAGTACTTGCTTTTGAGCAGTGAGCAGCCAACGGTTAGGGGAAGCACACTGACTGAAACCGCCCACCCTGGCCAGGCACCATAGTAACCATTTGCATGAGTTGTTTTATGACAGGAGGTCCTGGTAAGGAACACAGGACTAATAAGTCACCACCAACTGGAAGAGTTTGGGAAAGGTCTAAAGGAGACACCACATGTCTAGCCATCTCCCAGAATCCTTCTCACTGGCATCCATCTTGGCTGAACAAGGCATGCCCAACCAGGAAGGACTCTGAGTCAGAATGACTGGCTAAAGACAACCCGGAAACTAATCCCATCACCATAAAACCGAGACTGTGAGCCACGTGGCAGAGCTGTTCCCCTTAACTTACTGCTCTCCACCCAGGTGCCCTTTCCCAATAAAATCTCTTGCTTTGTCAGCACATGTGTCTCCTCAGACAATTCATTGCTGAATGTTAGACAAGAGTCCAGTTTGGGGCCCTGGAAGGGGTCCACCTTCCCGCAACACTATGACTAAGATGTTGAAGGTGTTAGGTAAAAACATGGAAGTAGTATAATGAGATCACTGCAGGTAGAATGTGGCTTTATTTTTATTTTTTGTAAAAAAACAATAAAGCATGTTTAGAAAAGCACATTAAAACACTTTTTATAAGGCAAGTTCATTCATTTTTAATAAACTACTCCTGTAGTCTCTTTGATAATTAATGTAAAGATATTAAAAGTTCTTGAAATATTTAAGGAAGACCACAATTCTTAAGAATTAAAACTGTGATTTCTACTTTTTTGCCTTAGAGAGTTGCCTATCTATCTTTTCATTGTTTTTGATATTTTTCTTCCATTTTCTTTTTATTGGAAAATTGAATGGACCATCATATAACTTGCCTTTCATAGGATATGAAAACAACATTTATATATTTTCTGATTTTGTTCTTTGCTATCCACGGGAAACATAATATATTTGTCACCAGAAACATTGCAAGTACAAATATCTGTGATGAAATTATATCCCATTCATAGTTCTGAACTGTTTTATTTCCAGATAGATTTTATCTTCAACCTCAGATTTCTAATGTATTTTATACTGTCCAAAAGAAAAGATCTAATAAAGACTTTCTCCTTGTTTGCTGAAAGACTCCTAGAGTTGTGATGAAAGATCCAGACATAGTGCTGCATGATGTAGAAAAGAAAGTGAATACAGGGAATTGGAGATGCACAAAATGAAAGTGAATGGTGAGAAAACCGGGCATTAGCAACCGCAGGAAGCTTCAACTTTATCAAAATTTTGCCAGCGCTCTTTGTTGATCCAATTTATCCAGAAGTTTACAGACATGGATATCAGGAAAACTCTGCTGGATGTCAGCTTCCTTGCACAGAGGAAACAGTAGAGAAAGGGTGAGGAAATAATTTAAGAGAGGCAGAGACTTTAAAATGTGAAAAGTCTTTAAGATTGTCTACCTATGTAACTTTTTTCCCCATCTTTTTCTTTTTTCCCCATCTTTTTATTTTTTCCTTCCTGCCTTCCTTTTTTCTTTCCCTCCTTTTTCTTTCATTGTTCTTTATTCTACATAGTAAAATAATCTTAGTATCATTATCCTTCTTTACCTTGTTTTAATGTATTAAATTTCTGGAACTTTTATTGTCTTTTACTCTGTTATGGGGCATTATCTTCATGCTTTACAACTGATACTATGTCGTTTGAAAATGATTCTACTCCATTTTAGTTGAGCACTCCTTTCTCACAGGAGATTCAAAGAAAATTAAAAAAAAATATATATATATATATACATATATATATATATATATATATATATATATATATATATATGAAGAACCCACACAAATTATAGGCATTGTCTGCTTTTTAAATCATGGCTATATATATAAGCATTAAACGTTACTGTAAGGCTGCTTTCCTCATCCCAACTTTATTTCCTCCATGTGCCTAAAAGGTCTCCTTGATGAGATTATGTACTTCAGAGACAGTCACATATGACTAACACAATATAAAACTGACCTCAGAACCTGTATAATCCAGATCTTATGTTCCAATGATAACTTCCCAATTATTAATACACTTCTGTCCTTTAGTTCATCCTTTGGAAGGGTTTGGAATCAGGATTGGTTGAAAAATAATACATGAGGAAAATTGACTTTGGCTTCCCTTGTCTAAGAGTTGACTTTCAGGACTGTGGGGCCTTTGGCATACAGAGTCCTTGGCCAATCTTGAAAGTGTGTAAGAGCACGTGTGTGTACTAAGTCGCTTCAGTCATGTCTGACCCACCAGGCTTCTCTGTCTATGGGATTCTCCAGGCAAGAATACTGGAGTGGCTTGCCATTTCCTTCCCCAGAGGATCTTCTGACCCAGGGACTGAACCTGCATCTCTTACGTCTTCTGCGTTGGCAGGCAGGTTCTTTACTGCTAGCACCAAGTAGGAAGCCCCTTAGAAGAGCAGTTCAGTTTATTCACTCAGTCCTGTCTGAGTCTTTGGGACCCCGTGGACTGCAGCACACCAGGCCTCTGTCCATCACCAACTCCCAGAGATTACTCAAATTCAGGTCCATTGAGTTGGTGATGTCATCTTCTGTTGTCCCCTTCTCCTCCTGCCTTCAATCTTTCCCAGCATCAGAGACTCCCACAAAAATGGCAAACTCCATTTACTAAAGCTTCCTCTCTTACTGAATATATAGAATCTCTGGAAACAAAGGAAACCACATGTCTGTTTGTGAGCCAACTATATTAATTGCTACTTATGCAAACATTCTCATAGAATTTCATAACTTTGCCAATATATTTTTATCTTCTTAGAGTATGCCTTTGACATCTTTCTGTCCATCACACAACGGATCTTCTGTAATAAACACATAAAAAAAATTAAGGGAGCAGAATTCTCCTTCAAAGCATATGTTGCTTTTCACACAGTTCCATTCTCTTCTTTTGTAACAGATATTAATTCAACAAAATATAATTTCTCAGTGTAAGTCATTTGTTTTACTGATTGTTGTGTCTTGCTCTAATGTAATCCAATATGTTTCTCTAAGCTCCATTGTTTTCAATTATTGAATAATTTAATCTATCTAATTTCTAGACCTGCAGTATTTGTATCCTTTACTTTTGACAACTTAAATATTGTAAATGTTTTCTCTTTGCAGTTTTTATAAACTACATGTACATAGAAAGGGTAATAAGTCTTCATTCATTTCCTTAGTTAATTGTAATTGATTTATGCATTTCCTCCTAGATAATGCAGTCTACTTTACTGATCTTTTCTGTTATACAACTAGGCAGTTTAGATGACATAGTATTTCTGTACCAAGTAATTGAACAGAGTTGAAGTCCTCTTTAAATATATTTTTTGATGAAAAGATGATTCCTTCACCTTACCATCTTGGGATAGTCTGTGTTTTGTCATTCATTGACTTTCTGTTTTTGTTACTAATATGATACACTCCTGGACCTTCTCTCATACACCCTTTCTTATTCTTCCTGCTTTGGTGGAAAGGCAAATCTGAAAAAAATCGAATCCAAAAAGAAAGTCTCCTATTCATGTATATGAAATCATGTCAGAAGCTTCCTAATCAAATAGTCTTCATCTCTCCTTTAAAGAAAGAGCATGTACTATTTTTCATTGGTTATGCTGGTTACTTATTCCTTCTCCCAAATGAAAAATCATGTAGGTTTATTTAGACACATATAAATATCTAATGGAATTAATTGTCAATCATTATATTCAAAAGTATTCCATCACTTTTTAATTGTTCAATAACAGTTAAATATTTTGAGTTTCCTAAGTAAGATGAGGTTTCCCGTAGTCAACATTCTCTTACATCAAATAGTGCCCATTAAGAACAGTTTCTCCATAATGTGAGTGTTCTGCAAATACCACTTTTTGTATCTTTATTTATACTCTAGAGAAAAACATTTATGAACACACACACACACACTTATCCATTATGTTTTTTTTTTTAACTTTCTTCTCTTATCCTGCTGTTCTTCTGTTATGAATTTTGCTTTTAATTCTTTCTTCAATTATTTCTATTTTTAAAATGGTCTATGCTCATTACCTAAGGGCCTATTTTCTCTATAAATCCTTTTGCTCTAGTCTTTTTCTTCTTTATAACAAGTATTAACATGTGCTGAGTATATTTTTTCATATAATCATTTTTCATTGCAGATTTTTTTTTTATTTACACTAAATCTTTCTCACTAGGCAGTTTCCACTGTCATATTTCCAGATATGGGGCAATCAGTTTCCCTCTTCAGAATTTTCTTAGTTTTTAAAGTAACCTCTAGAGATATTCTTTACATAACCAAATATCCTGCAACATTTGTTTTTATAAAACAGATAGTAACATGCTAGATTAGTGTAGTAGATAGAATATTGATCCCTGGAAGATATCCATACACTGACCAATAGAATATATCATTATATCAAGTGGCAAAAGAGATAACTTATGTATTTAGGTTACAGACTTTCAAATAGGAGTATTGCCCTGGATTACCTGGGTAGGCTCAAGACAGTCACATGGGCACTTCAGAGTGTAGGAGGAAGGCAGAAGTGTTTAGAGAGTTCCATGCAGAGAAGACTGGATTAGATCTGAGGTATGCAGACTAATAACTCCACCTGTGGATACAGGCTTTAGAGATGAATAAAGGTAATCATGAACCCAGAGGTAAGTGATCTTTCCAAACTGGGAATGACCCTTAGCTAACAGCCAACAAAGAAACAGAGACCTCAGTAATCCAGCTTCAATCAACAATCTGAGTTCTGGCAACAGTCTGAATGAGTCAGGAAAATATTCTGTCCTCAAGTCTCTAGAAAGACAAGCATGCAATTCCTTGATTTTGGTCTTGTGAGACTCTGAGATTCTGAACAAAGACCCAGCCAAGCTATCAGATCTCTGATCTGAAGAACCTGTTGATCTAAATCAATTTGTATTATTTTATTATTTGTATTATATTTGTATTGTATTATTTGTATTATTTTAGGCCATTAAGTTGGTGGTCATTTGGTATGGTAGTGGTAGAAAACTAATACCATTGTCCTTCTATGTCACAATGTGTCTGGATAACTTTTTCACATCAGTCCCTGTTGTTGTCCATTGCTCAGTCTCTCAGTTGTGTCTGATTCTTTGTGAACCAAGCAGCACACCAGGCTTCCCTGTCCTCCTCCATCTCCCAGAGCTAGCTAAAACTCATCTCCAATTAATCAGTGTTGCCATCCAACCATCTTGTCCTCTGTCATCCCCTTCACCTCCTGTCTGCTATCTTTCCCAACATCAGGGTCTTTTCCGAGGCACTTCTTTGCAACAGGTGGCCAAAGTATTGGAGCTTCAACTTCATCATCAGTCTTTCTAATAAGCATTCAAGGTTGATGTCCTTGAAGATTGACTGGTTTGAACTCATTGCAGTCCAAACAACTCTCAAGAGTCTTCTCCAACACTGCAGTTCAAAAGCATCAATTCTTTGGCACTTAGCCTTCATTATGGTCAAACTTTCACATCCATACATGACTACTAGAAAAATCATAGTTGACTATATGGACCTTTGTCAGTAAAGTAATGTCTCTGCTTTTTAATATGCTATCTAGGTTGGTCATAGCTTTTCTTCCAAGGAGTAAGCATCTTTTAATTTTCTGGCTGCATTCACCATCTGCAGTGGTTTTGGAGCCCAAGAAAATAAAGTCTGTCACTGTTTCCATTGTTTCCCCAGCTATCTGCCATGAAGTGATGGTATTGAATGCCATGATCTTAGATTTTATAATGTCAAGTTTTAAGCCAGCTTTTTCTCTCCCCTCTTTCACCTTTATCAAGAGGCTCTTTACTTCCTCTTTCCCTAGTAGCTCAGCTGGTAAGAATCCACCTGCAATGCAGGATACCCTGATAAGATTCCTGGGTCAGGAAGATCTGCTGGAGAAGGGATAGCTACCCACTTCAGTATTCTTGGGCTTCCCTGGTGGTTCAACTGGTAAAGAATCCTCCTTCATTATGGAAGACATGGGTTCAAACCCTGGGTTGAGAAGAGCCCCTGGAGAAGGGAAAGGCTATCCACTCCAGTATTCTGGCCTGGAGAATTCTATGGGCTGTATAGTCCATGGGGGTCACAAAGAGTTGGACACTACTGAGCAACTTTCACTTTCACTTCCAGCTTTCTAATATAAGGGTGGAATCATCTGCATATCTGAGGTTATTGATATTCCTCCTGGGAATCTTGATTCCAGCTTGTGGTTCACTCATTCTGGCATTTCACATGATGTATTCTGTGGAATTATCCAAATTTTACACAATTTTACACTTTGGGTAAACCCAAAGTACATCAGCATGCTGTAAATTAGTTAAGGCTGTAAATTGGCACCAAACATTTTTCAAATATTTTGCAATGACAAATACAACTAGTAAAATGTTATATATATATATATATATATATATCTTTTTACAAATATTTAAAGATAAAGTGGTGGTTCTAGGTGTTTTTTAAATAGTTTTGATAGATATTTCCAATTAACTTCCTAGTCATATATGGATGGGACTATAATGAAAGTTGAGAGTTGAAGAGTTGATGCTTTTGAACTGTGGTATTGGAGAAGACTCTTGAGAGTCTCTTGGAGATTCAACCAGTCCATCCTAGAAGAGATCAGTCCTGGGTGTTCATTGGAAGGATTAATGTTGAAGCTGAAACTCCAATACTTTGGCCACCTTAAGCGAAGAGCTGACTCATTTGAAAAGACCCTGATGCTGGGAAAGATTGAAGGCAGGAGGAGAAGGGGATGACAGAGGATGAGATGGTTAGATGGCATCACTGACTCGATGGACATGAGTCTGGGTGAACTCCAGGAGTTGGTTGATGGACAGGGAGGCCTGGTGTGCTGCAGTTCATGGGGTCACAAAGAGTCAGACATGACTGAGCGACTGAACCAAACTGAGGCTTTATCTGTTTGCATTCCCTTTAAGTAACAAACAGTTGTCTTTCTTTCTTTAAAAGAGAAAATATTTTTCTCTCAGAAAAACTTGAGACTGAAAGTAAGTTACAGATCTTCATGATAATTGCATATCTGATTAACTGAAAATAGTTTAAAATATCATGTATTGAATTATCATTTAGACAAAGATCTTTTATAGTATGCTTTGTTCTATAGGCAATTTTAAATTCCTTAGCCTATTTCTTATATAATAACAGAGTATACAGTTCTTATATATAAATAAATGTAAATTAGCTTCAGTTCACACATATAAACTAACTTCTGATTTTATTGCTTTGTCTTTGACTTTTTATACTACATTCTTCATGTGTAAAATTCCCATCATTAACTTTTTATTATTTTTCAATATCATATTACATTTAAAACATTTCTCTTCTAAAATAATTAAAATCTAAAGGTACTTTTCACACTACAGTGTAGTGATTATTAAATTATAAAATATATGAGATTGGGAAGTGTCAGAGGAGATTTCTTTTTAAATTAGATACTCAGGGATACACACACACACACACACACACACACACATGCACACGCAAATATACATTCAAGAGATTGTTGCTGCTGTTGTTCAGTCATGTCTGACTCTTTGTGACTCCATGGACGGCAGAATACAGGCTTTCCTGTCCTTCACTATCTACTGGAGTTTATTCAAATTCATGTTCATCAAGTCGATTATGCCATCCAACCGTCTCATCCTCTGTTACTCTCTTTTTTCCTACCCTCAATCTTTCTCAGCATCAGGGTCTTTTCCAATGAGCTGGCTCTTCATATCAGGAGGCCAAATTATTGGTGCTTCAGCCTCAGCATTAGTTCTTCCAAGGAATACTCAGGGTTGATTTCCTTTAGGAGTGACAGATTTGATCTCCTGGGCATCCAAGGGACTCTCAAGAGTCTTCTCCGACACCACAGTTCAAAAGGGTTAATTCTTCAGCACTCGGCCTTCTTTATAGCCCAACTCTCACATCCATACATGACTACTGGAAAAACCATAGCTTTGGTAATATGGACCTTTGTCAGCAAAGTGATGTCCTTGCTTTTTAATAGACTGCCTAGGTTTGTCATGTCTTTCCTTCCAAGGAACAAGTGTCTTTTAATTTCATGGCTGCAGTCACCATCCACAGTCATTTTGGAGCTCAAGGAAATAGTCTGTCAGTTTCCATTTTTTCCCATCTATTTGCCATGAAGTAATGGGAATGGATGCCATGATCTTAGTTTTTTTGAATGTTGAGTTTTAAGTCAGCTTTTTAACTCTCTTCTTTTACATTCATCAAGATGCTCTTTAGTTTCTCTTCACTTTCAGGTATGCAGTGGTGTCATCTGCATATCCGAGGTCAATATTTCTCCCAGCAATTTGGATTCCAGCTTGTGATTATCCAGCCTGGCATTTCACATGACATATTCGGCAGATAAGTTAAATAAGCAGGGTGACAATATACATCCTTGACTTACTCCTTACCCAATTTTGAAATTTGTACTCCTTTCTCAATTTCAAAATTTTCCAATTTGTACATTCAATATGTACAAAAGATAAATCATACTTAAGTCTTACCTTTACTGTGAAAGAAACTCACTAGGTAATCGTGATAGTACCTGTTTGTCCTCACTTTTAAAATATACCTGCTTGACTAAACTTAGTGTTCAAAAGTTTTCTTTGGTAACAGTCAGAGCTAGAGCTGTGCTTTCCAGGAACTTTTATGCTCTGTTTGTGTCAAAAAAAATAAAGAAAGAAAGAAAAAAAAAAGCACTGTGTTGTCAGTTAACTCTGCTCTCTACACTCCAAAGTTTTAGTTCATACACTGTTCAACTCATATCACAGACCTCTCAATAAATTTTTGAGTGCTAAAATATTTTGATCATTTTAAAAATACACCCTGAGATAATAACATATGTAATTCAACTAATGCATATACATATTTTTGTTGCTATTATTTACCTGCTGAGCTCTGTCCAACTCTTTGTGACTGCAACACACCAGGCTTCCCTCTCCTTCACTGTCTCCCAGAGTTTGCTCAAACTCATGTCCATTGAGTCAGTGATGCTTTCTAACCGCCTTCTCCTCCTGCCCTCACTCTTCCCAGCGTCAGGGTCTTTTCCAATGAGTCTGCTCTTCATACAAGGTGGACAAACTACTGAAGCTTCAGCTTCAGCATCAGTCCTTTCAGTGAATATTCAGGATTGATGTCCTTTAGAATTGATTGATTTGATCGCCTTGCTGTCCAAGGGACTCTCAAGAGTCCTCTCCAGCACCACAAATTAAAAACATCAATTCTTCAGTACTCAGCTTTCTTAATGATCCCACTGCTACATCCATACATCATGACTACTGGAAAAACCACAGCTTTTACTCTATGGAGTGTGTATATATATACACTTTCCTTTTTCCATTTTCCACCTTCTTTTTCTTTGACTACAGGCATCCAACTAGATATTTGTTATTCTTTGTCTTTCAACTTCACCTTTTCAGAAAACTGCTAGCTTTTATAATTATTGAACAGAAGGAGACTTTTGAAAAGAGAGAATATTTTATTCAACATACTATGTTTCCTGCTACAAAGTGTCTGCAATTTATTTTCTATATCTCACTCTTTCTTTGTGGATTTAACTCATATTATCTCTCTTTATTTCCCACATCCCTTTCTTCCTGCTTTTACTGGAATGGATTCTTCAAAACCTTTACTACCTCACAGCCAAAAAGCTGACCTCATTGTTCCCTTTGAGACATTCTACTCACCCACAGGTGAAGATTATTTGATCCTATCAACAATAATTGTGTATACAGCTCTATAAAAACATATTCACACTAATATTTTATCTTTAGAGAAGTGTTAAGTGTTATATAGGGGAAGTGCTTACTTTTCATATTTTTAAAGATGTAACTTGTTTTAAAATTTGTTCAGCACTGAATACTACTATTTCCTTTTCCAAACCAAGTATTCTTCCTAATGCGTGTTGCTGCTATACTATGAGAAATTGTCCATCCCTATTTTACTAACAGGTATTTGAAGAGCATAAGAGATTATAAAATTTTCCAGAGTTAAATTTCAAACAAACTCTTAGATATAACTAAGTGTTCATTTATTTAATAATGTGTCTATAAAGTGTTCTTTGTATTTTGTTACAACATGTTATTTTTCAATTTGATTTTCCCCTTTGCATTAGATCTAATGGCCACACCTCAATCATGTAGCTTGTTTATTTCATAATATGTTGTTATAGTTTACTACATAATACATGATATATGTCAAGAAAGTTCTGATATGAAATTTTATATCTTCAAATATTATACTACTTTGTAGGTAAGTGTATTTTAATATCAACAAAAAGAAACAGATGGAATGAACATATTTATTGACCAAATACATGACTTCATTATAAAATAAATATCTTAATATGATTCTGAGATGAGAAAAATTCTAATATCAATACTACCTCCAAGAAATGTTTTGATAAATAAATGTTTCAGATAATGTAATTTCTGGCAAGCAGTTTACTTTCCTGCTACACTTCAATAAAAATAGTTGATACATTTTTGCAGTCATTTGAAAGAAAAATATTACTGTGGCAGAACTTGTCCTGCATGTACTAAGTTTACCCAAGAAAAATTATATATAAAGATAGTTATAACCTTCCTGATTTTTGCTTGCAGAAAATTCTGATTTCTAAGTGGTAGTTAAAGAAAAATTGCTTAAAGTTTATCCCATAAGTGGATGTAGGTTTCTCAAAGGAGCAAATAGCCATGTATGGAAACTGCCTGGGAGCTTGTTCCTTCAAAGACCGTCATTCAAAATGGAAGTATGTTGTCATAATTTTCACATTTCATAATGACAGCACTTTCAAAATCTTTACAAGCATATACAATTTTAAAAAAGCATTTTCATCAATAATCTGTGTCATAGTTAAATAGACTTTGTCAATTATATTGGTTTTGGTTTTCTCTAGTTTCAAAATTAAAATTCAATTGTATTTTTCTTTTTACCCCTCAAAGGTCTTTATTACACAGACATTCCCACATGGCCCCATGTGGGGGAGGGATCTGGCTGCATGAGGTCTTAGTGGATGGTTTTTCTTTAGGTAAATTGTCCTCATTCAAGGGATGGTGAGAAGTGGGGTGGAGGGGCACAGAAGATGGGGTGTTGCCTCGACAGCCAGAGGCATGAGGTCACTGCTCAGTGTACCAGGGTGGGGGTGGGGGAATCTAGTCCCCAATCTAAAGGCCCTTGAACCCAGAGAAGATATGATGGGGGGAAGAAAAACGGGTTTAGGCTGGACTTGGACACAACGGTGGAACTCAGGCTTTTAATTGGGGGCAGGTCAGAATAGTGCAAGGCCAATGGGAGGCGGGGGTCAGTTTTTAGTTGTGGAAGATGGCTGTGATGGGGTGACTGTGGCCTTTCCCAAGTGGCTGTGCTTCTGCTTGGAGGAAGACCAGAATGATCCCGGGCTGGAGAGTGGCTGGGCACCCCCAGGCGGTCTCAGATTTTGGTGGAGTCAGCAGCGAAATGGAGAGGTGGATTCTGGGTGGGTTGTGGTCAGAACGGGACAAACTGAAAGGGAGGGAGGCAGGAGCAGAAACCAGAGGAGCCGGGAGCCAGAGGGGCACTTATGTATTCAAAACTCGTCGTCTAACTGCTTCCGCGTGCCAGCCAGGAGCAGAGAGGGGCGCGGTGAGTACAATGGGGAGCGCCGACGGACAGGGTCTCCGCACCCTCAGCCCGGTTGTTCCAGGGTCCACAAGGCTTGGATTGTGTTTTATCCGGGTGGGGACGGGTTTTGGTCCAGACCTGAGTAAGTCGTGACAGCTCGGGGGCGGGCGGGGGGCAGTTTCAATTTGGGCCAGGCCGGAGCTCGGGAGACCCGAGGTTGACAGGCCAGAGATGCAGAGTACGGATTAGGGCGTCGGGCGGCCGTTTTGGTGGGTGGATTGGGGGAGTCCCCCGGTTTAAGGGTGGTCAGAGCTCAACCTCATAATTAGAAAGAACAGGGACGCTGACCTCGCGGGGAGATGGCGGGCTGCAGATGGCTCGGGTTGGGGAGGTCACCCAGGGCTTGGTCTGGGGGAAGGCTCGGACATGGGGGTTCCTGCGAGAGATGGGATGCTGAGGTTCCTCTTACTGAGTTTGACTTATATATTTCTGATAGATTATGTAGATTCCCATGGCTTGGTTTCTGCACAAATTTGCATGTAATGCAGCCAAGCCTAATGACAAAAATAAAATCATTAATAATTATCATAAATTATTTTAAAGCTTTATTGCCCTTATGAGTATTCAGAGCAATCTGATTCTTAAAATTTAGTAATACTTTTCAGTTTTGATATTTACAGTTCTCTTGCCTCATTGCTTCTACTAAATTCCTGCTTCTCCAAGTCTTTCATCTACCCTGTCTTTAGGCTTTTGCTGTTGTTATATTTTCCTCTCTTTGCTACCTATTCTCACTATCTTCTGAGTCTTTATTGTGCTGATCAACTTATATTTTCTTTGAAAGCTTTTGTCAATCTTTTGCTTTTATCTCACCACCCTCTGTATCCTCTCTATTAGTCATCAGAAAAATGTAAACTTTGGAAACTGTCTCACTCAGCTCCCTGGCAGAAAGAATGGGCAGAAAGGGAACACTAGATAGGTAGAGAGACAGATAGATATATCTTTATAGTTACCATTTCTTAAAATACACTCCAACACTAAAACAGGGAAAGTGCAAGAGTCCCTGTACAATAGTACACACCCTGGGGATTTTAGTTACATATGTTCTGATAGGAAAAACACAAGCTTTAACATTCACATTTGTTTCCTCATGGCACCATCATCCTTCCATGAACAAAATTTGTATCTTGAGAGCATATTAAGCATCACTATTTCCTAAAATCTTAACAAAATTGCTCCTTTGATTATTTCATACAAGCCAATCAACCCATTTACAGAAAGGTTTACAAGGTTACAAGGTTTCTGGGACCTGCCATTAAAATTATGCAAAATAGTGAAGAAGAAACATTTTCTTGATTGTTTGCCCAAATATCTCCCTCATGAGGAAAGAAAATCACCAACAACAGCTTGTTTTCATGTGAGATGATGATTCACAAAATGGTGAAATAATACATATATAAGTTATGGATTAAATTAGGCAATACAATGTAGATTATTATCACTATGACTTTGTTGAAACTGTATTTTATTGCATTACAAAACCCCAGGAAAATTTGTAATACTTGATTGGGATTATCTTTCTAATAAGCATCTGTTAGTGAAACACTATCACTCTTGTGAAAATAAATGATCTGCTGCTACTTTCTCTTTCATCTAATAATTTATAAAATCATAAATTTTCTTTTTCAAAGGAAAAAAAATATGTTTTAACATCCAGTTATTTTTTTCACAAATGTATCTGGAAATTTACCTCCAATTTTCTAGACCATAAATATAAAAAAAGGTCCCAAGGTGAGCTGATGATAGACTTGAGTAGAGGCCACCAAGGGCTTCTGGAAAGAGCCTTATTGAAGAAGCCTGAAAATTTAGCTTTTTCCAGGCCTGGACCTTATCTGCACTCAGGAGTCCACCTGCCTACAAGCACTATGCTTTGAATATTTGAACAATTACATGAGAGTAAGAACAAGAAGCAAAAAAATAAACCATGCACTTGCACACATGTACACACATCAGTTAAGTAAGATGCTTGATTCTTAACTAGGAGTAAGCATAGACTTGACAAATACTTATTTCTTTCTTCAAAGTATATTTATTATTCTTCTAAATTGTGGCATATATTTTTATGTACATATATATAATTATTCAGATTATATGCTCTGGCATGTTGTTTTCCAATATTAATGTACTAAACTAAATTGCTTCAATTCCAAAAGGCAAAATTCTAATATTAGTGATAATAAGTTAAGTTGCATCAATGTCATGAGGCAAAACATGTGCTCCCTTGATGACCAATATTTGCCAGAAAGAAGTTTGTGATTTGACAATTAGGTACTATTAGGAGAAGAGAGATAGGAAATGTTCCCATAACCTAATAATTTAGCATCCTTTTATAATTCTTGCCTGATTCAATCATGACAATAGAGATTTGTTTTGGTCTTCCATCACAGAGCCTCTGTGAAGCACTGAGTAAGTCAAACTGGTGGAGTGAGGATCAGAAACAGACTATAAGAAGAAAGGAGTCACCAAACCAACCAATCTGATAACCCCCCAAAAATCAACTTCCCAAGTGGAAAAGGGAGAGAGAGTTGGTGACATTTACCAGGCATTGTTGTCTCTTTGAGTCTGTGGTAGGTTATTTAATGTCAGGCTCCAGGATCTGTCTTTTAGTAGGTTCATAGTTAGGAATAAAATTAGAAATGAGATAGAAGAAAGTGAGCACAAGATGCAGCATACACATTTCCGCTACTTTCTTTCATTTATAACCATGTCAACCTTCAGAAAGTTGCCTTGCTTCCTTGCTTTGCTTCCACCTTTCAAATATCTCATACATTTTTATTTTGGCCAAGCCCCAGCAGGCAACAGTTGAGGAAGGAGCCTTTGCCTACTTTGAGTTTCAGGTTCACCCAAAAGTGGGAATTTATAATCCAGATCGCCACAAGGTGCCCCTTGTCAACTTGGTCTCCTTATATACCTCTTGTAATCATGTTTAACTTCCAAATAAGGCAATTCTAAATCAGACCAACCACTTTAGGGTGAGTGAGTTCAACAAACACAAGCCAATTACAGCAATTTGCTTGCTGTTAAGTCAATCTCCTTTCAGCAGACTTGTCTGTGGAAAAACATAATGAATAAAATATCCTGTGAGCTGACTGATAGTGGTTATGGCAGAACTATGATGGGCCAGGAAGACAATCCATATCCTGCTGGCTTAGTCCAGTGCCAACAAATGGATTTCCCTCCAATGATGCCTGAATGACTGGTCCCTTGGGTGAATGGTACTACAGTGTGTGTTCAGCTTGGTCTCTGCTGCTGATGTTGGCAAATCCAAGCTTGTTCCACTAATCTGCAGGACAGGACAATTAAATGAGAGATAGGTTATTGGGACAAGGAATAGCAACTGCTCAGAAATTCAACAGACCAAATAGATGATAAACTATTGTCTCAAAAAAAAAAAAAATAGTTCCTGGATTTGGATGCTAGTTTCTTTAATAGAGCAAAGAGGGGAAGGTGAGGAGGAAAAGTAAAAAAGGTGATAATTGTTTGTTTGCAAATATTTCCTGATTCTGGTCAGACTCTGGAGGGGATGCATTAATTCCTTCTTTCTTGTAGCCATTCACAGGTGGACCTGATCAGGATATTTCCTGTTGAGTTTAAACAAAAGTATTTTAGCTTAATACTCAGACATGGGAGGCAGGGTTCCCAGGGATGTGCCATTATGTAAACTTTAAGCTGTAGGCAACATCCCTTGAACATAAAGTTTACAGTAAAATAAACAGATTCAATATGGAACCTAATATGTTCTTCTCTACTACACTGATATGTTTGTCACTCAGCAGTGTCTATAGCCGAACTTCCTTGGTAAGGTAAGAATATGTTGCTGAGCTCAGGCTTAAAGTTCATCTCTGCCATCATGGTCATTTGATCCATAAGGACCAGGGTTATGGTCATATCACAAATATGTCATCTTCTTGTTCACCTGGTCAACAGATGTAGAGGAAGAGAAACAATTTTTTTTCTTTACCCTTCTGAGTTTTTGGCTGAAATTGCTGTAATAAGAGATATTAACAAGAGAAAAACCAATAGACACATTAACATGTATATTTCATGTCAGGATATATTCAGGAAAAATGAGAAGCACAAAGTTGTGCCTTTAGAATTCAGAATTAAGCATCATCTTATAAAGGAAAAGGAAGGAGGGATGCAAGTCTTTGGGGGAAAGACATTTTTTCCAGAGATGGATAAACTCTTAGAAAAATAGGTTAGAGGTATGATCATTTGTGACAAAGGTTGAATGTGATATGGACTTCTAGTCCCATCTCCTGTGATAATAACTATCTTCCCTGGTTCATAAAACTGCTGGGAAAGAAATGTATGACAAATGGTTCCTTTTGGAGTATCTGTCTTTAGGCAGATAAGGGGAGTTTAGAGAAAACCCTGTAAGCAGCCCTTTTGTCCCTTTCTCATTTCTGTTCCCCTTAAACCTTTGAGATTACTAGCTAACATTCAACCCAGCTCCTGACTAGTGCTCTACTGAAGGTACACAATCCCTTGCCTAACCTGTTGATTCCTTTCCTGAATTAAAATGAGTAAGAATGAAGAACTAAGTAGTTAAACAGTGACTGACTCTCGACCCTCAGCTTCCCCTTAGTAAATTTACAAGCAAACAAGGTGCACAAGAGAGGAGACAAAGGAAGATTAGGAGAAGTCAGCAGGTTTGCACGCAATGGGAAAATGATGAAGAATCTAACCTTTTATCTTAATGACTAACTGAGATTGTTTCCCTCTTTGCCTTTAAAAACTTTCATGGCTGAGCAGAATCTTCAGAGTTGGTCTCTGGACATAAAGCTACCTTCTCCTCAGATTGCTGGCTTTTCTGACTGAAGCACCATTCCTTTCAATTGAATTTTGCTCTTCAATAGATTTTGAGTGGCAAGCAGCTCAACTTGAATTTGGTAACAATCTGCATTTGCTGTTTGTCAAATGTCTATAGTTCAAACTAATCATTATACCAAAGAAGCATATTTGGGGTGGTATACACTGCTACCTTTTATTAAGCTCTTTCTCTGCTGAAGTTGCTTTTCCGTTAATATTTATATAGGTTACAGATCTTCACACTTTCTGCTTACTTGATGACACTTACCTTTATTTGCTTTTGAACTGTTGTGTTGGAGGACTCTTAAGAGTCCCTTGGACTGCAAGAAGATCAAGGAATTCTAAAGGAAATCAACCTTGAATATTCATTGGAGGGACTGATGCTGAGGCTGAAGCTCCAATACTTTGGCTACTTGATGCAAAGAGCTGACTTATTGGAAAAGACCCTAATGTTGGGAAAGAGTGAAGACAGGAGGATTAGGGCATGACAGAGGATAGGATGATTGGATGGCATCACTGACTCAATGAGTTTAAGCAAGCTCCAGGAAATGGTGAAAGACAGGGAAGCCTGGAGTGTGGCAGTCCGTAGGGTCGCAAAGAGTTGGACACAACAGAGGAACTGAACAGCAACAATAGATAACCTTATCTGTAGATTTCCAATTTTTGTGGAACCATAAAACTGGAATAACCATAAACTCTGGAATTACCACGATTCAGTGCTCATGAACCACTTTAGATCTCTCCCTCCTGCTACCTTCTCTGAAAAACAAAAATAAAACAATGACAATAACAACATAACATACTGTTCTGCCCATTAGCAAATGACATTTTCACCGCTGTTCCTCAGCATCATCCCTAAATATGGCAGTAACTCTAAACCAATAACTTTCAGGTGGTGGCAGCCTACTGTAAACCAGGCCCATTTTTATCTCTCTCATGCAGATAGTCACAGTGAATTCTCCATGAGGTCACGGGTTCAGGGTGAGAGAGAGAATGCAGTACATGCTTTCATTAGATTTTATTTAGGATTTACATACTATCCACTGCTATAGTTGCACTGCATAAAACCAAGACGATTTTACTTTTACCTTTATTTCTAATTGTTGAGACAGTTTATTCTTCTGAGAAATTTACAGAATATATGTGCTTATATGAAAATACATTTTAATCTGTGTGACTTAAAATTTGTTGTTGTTGAGTTGCTAAATTGTGTCCTGTTCTTTTGTGACCCCATGGACTGTAACCCTCCAGGCTCCTCTGTCCATGGGATTTCCCCACACAAGAATATTGGAGTGGGTTGCCATTTTCTTCTCCAGGGGAATCTTCCTGACCCAGACATCAAACCGGCATCTCCTGCATTGGCAGGCAGATTCTTTACCACTGAGCCAGCTGGGAAGCCCAAATTTTGTTTAAGGTGCCTTAAAATTATTTATTTTACAGGAATGTGATAAGTGTATCACAATAAATATCTATATGAGTATGTCCATACCTATCCTTTTATGAAAGTTGTTTATATTATGAAAAGTAATTGAGCTTCTATACTTTTCTATCATTTAAACAAATTGATCTTTTTGTCCCAGATTTTTATGATTATATACATACATACATATGTGTGTGTGTGTGTGTGTGTGTGTATAAATATATACACATATGCTATGAAATGCTTTTTGATTGTTTGACACATAGTAGGAAAATTTTTGTTGTTGTTGTTAGAGTTAATGACTTGCAAATTAGGAAATCGGATGTTGGACAACATCTTTCACTAAGAGTAAGTCAAGATGCATGAATCAGCTCAACTATTTAAAAATAACATGTTACTTTTGTTTGTTTTGTTATTTTTTTTAATTTAAAAAATTACTTTTTAACTGAAGAATAAATGCTTTACAGAATTGTGTTGGTTTCTGCCAAACATCACCATGAATCAGCCATAGGTGTACATATGTCCCCTCCCTTTTGAACCTCCCTCCCACCTCCCTCCCCATCCCACCCCTCTAGGATGTTATAGAGCCCCAGTTTGAGTTTCCTAAGTCATACAGCTAATTCCCATTGGCTATCTATTTTAAAAAAGAACAAACAATGTGTTTCCTCTAAAGAAGCAAGTTGTAAGAATCTAGGAAACTATGTGACAAGAATCCTTTAGAATGGTGTCCTTGATTCTTTCAAGTTCCCATTGCTGCTTCAGTAGATTCTTCTTGGACTGGATGTAACAGAGGTTTGAATAAACATCCCTCTGAAATCCCGCCATATGTTTCCAACATAAACTTTTCAAGCAGGATGTCTTAGAGCTAAGAGGGCTGGAATGTATGACTTTTTAGCATTATTCAGTTCAGTTCAGTCACTCAGTTGTGTCCGACTCTTTATGACCCTGTGGACTGCAGCATGCCAGTCTTCCCTGTCCATCACCAATTCCTGGAGCCTGCTCAAACTCATGTCCATCGAGTCAGTGATACCATCCAACTATCTCATCCTCTGTCAACCTCTTCTCTTCCTGCCCTCAATCTTTCCCAGTATCAGGGTCTTTTCCAATGAATCAGTTCTTCTCATCAGGTGGCCAAAGTATTGGAGCTTCAGCTTCACCATCAGTCCTTCCAATGAATATTCAGAACTGATTTCCTTTAGGATGGACTGGTTGGCTCTCCTTGCAGCCCAAGGGACTCTCAAGAGTCTTCTCCAACACCACAGTTCAAAAGCATCAATTCTTCAGATCTCTTTACAGTCCAACTCTCATATCCATACATGACTACTGGAAAAACCATAGCTTTAACTAGATAGACCTTTGTCAGCATGCTTGCTAATAAATGTCTCCAAACGTGGCAAAATTTTAGAGTATGGTGGTTACCAATATACATCAAAAATAACCTAATAGATGTGCCTAATCCAATTAGCTGAGGATGGTCCTCAACTGGAAACAAGTTTGTTTTTTTTTCTTTTTTTTTTTGTAAAGTCTCTGAACTATGTAGAAGAGACAAATAAATGTGCTCAAGTAATTGGAGAGCTTACAAGTTAACAGGTACAAAGGTCATGATAGTTTAATATAGGTGCTTTGGTATATTTTAAATTCTGAGACTATTTGCTGTTTCTGTGAAGTTATTTTAAGTCTAATCAGACTTGGGAGTACTTTAGTCAAGAATGTAATTTCTCCCACAATGGACAATTAAAAAAGAACTTACTGAAAACATAATCTTGCCTCTTTTCTTCCTATTACCCCCACCATCAGCAACCCAGAACAAAACACCCTACTTATATGCATCTGTTTTTTATCTGGGATGAAATCATTTGTCTATTAATTTCACTATGATATCCCATATTTGTAGTGTTGTAACCATGTGTTCCGGTAAACAAACTCGCTCAGAAGGACAATGCAGATAGTGGAGTGCAGTTTATTACACCTGCGGGCCCAAGGCAGTCTCCTCTTAGCCAAGGACCCTGATCAGTTTTTGTGAAAACCTTATATACCCTAAATGTACGTGCCCAAACCCACCTCCCTAAATTCCCTGAAACTAGTCTGAACAAAGGAAAAGAAAGATACAATCAAAGTTAACCCATGATTCATATGCCTTAAGCCCAGGTAGTTAACAGTGGACAATTATCAATAGGTGTGTGGTCATACCTCAATAAGCATAATAGAATGCATGATTCTATTCAGTTACATAGATAATTAGGGTATTTTTTAAGGGGATGGAGAGTCTAGGTATGAGCTGTGGAGTTCTTCCTTCCGGGGCCTGGTTTTCCAGTTGGTATATCATTTCCATAGACACTGGGCATATAGCTCAAAGTCCACAGTCCGGCCCAAGATGGAGTCCTGCTTTCAAGATGGAGCCTGTTCTGTTTCCTCCTTCAGTAGTAACACAAAAAATTAAATATAAAAATGCAAAAAATACTGTTGTAATACTTAATCACAGCTTTGAATGTCTTTTCACATCCATATGCTTCTGAAAATAGTGAATAGTGAAGGTCACATAGGAAATAGAGCATTAGAATAGTAAGATTCCATTTTATAATTCTGCCTTAGGTCAAAGTTTCTGACAACATTCAAATCTCAGCAAGTATATTTTATTTGGGACCTACCTTGCCTTTATCTGCTCAGCATTTTTGAGCAGCTATATTTTTATCTTCTCATTTCAAATATTTAGTTACTTCTTCAAATGATATTTATTTTCCTGTTAGCTATTAGTTTTACAATCACTTGTCACTTGGAAAGAATGTCTTAGCAAATCAGATTACATGGTCAAAGGAAATTCAGGTATTCCTTTAGGCAATCTTATTTTGAATTTAATTTACATACAATATGATATTTATATAAGTAGCTGGAAGATATATTCACACATTTCAAAGAGATTTCAGAGGAAGAAAAAAAATAACAATAGTCAGGATTTGAAAGGGATATGTTATTTGGTGCCATTATTTATCATTTTTCTCCTCACCTGCAAACACTATGTTCAAATAATATGTTTATAGGAAAACTTCAATGGCAGTAGTGGGAGATAAGAGCCAGAAAAGCAAATGAATTTATTGTTTTTATTTCTATTTAAATATAATCTTGTCTCTTCATTCTATCACAATCTTTTAAAAATCTTTCTTATATTAAAATAAATAGAAAGATATTTAAACACCAGATGCCAACAGCTCAAGGTTATTTGTTTTGCCCTCAAAATATCAGTAGGAAACAGGCAGCTTTATCCGATACACATATGTGGGTATAGTCTACAGTAGAAACACCTATTTTGCGGCAGTAGTAACTATATCATTGAAAATATGCCATGGTGCTGAAAAGATGAAACAATTTGAGGTTGAAATGCATTTTTTATATAACAAACCTGTAGAGCTTCAAAGATTGCTTTACTTCTCAAGTATGTCTCCATGTAGTCTGATTATACCCTCTTGGTTCTGTGACTGAAAGCCTCATGTGCTCCCTAAGATTTCACTGTATTTCCCAAGTTGGGCCATGACTCTACAAATTTTTATTGGCCTATTTATCTCTTGGATTCTTTTAATAAGTTATGTCTCCATGCTTCACCTGTTCCAGATATAGATACCAATTCCTTCTCTTTTCCTCTTTTTCCTCTCTGTCTCAAACTACTTCTACTTACAATTCTATTTCTATTTTATCTCTAATCTCCATCTTCATTCTGTAAAAGGAAAGAAGTAACCTGATTTCATATTGAATCTATTTGTTTTAAGCTCTAGCCCTTGCACTGTATAGTTAATTGTCCCCTGCCCAGCCCCCCAACTCTGCCCATAAGTAAGCAGCTCTTGCAGAAAAGAACACTCAGAAGGAAACTTATTTTTCTTGTCACTTTAACAGAGATATTAATACATTGTAAGTAGCCCTCAACTGTTGTTGGTGAATTTTAAGGTTATTTTTTCATTGCTAAAAATTCACACATGAAGTGATAGGTAAGAAATAGGTTTAGAGAGAAAACATACTCCACGGACAGAGCCTAGACCATCTCAAAAGGTGAGAGTGCTTGGAAATATGGTGTGATTAGTTTTTATGGGTTGAATAACCTAATAGGCTAATGAGTGGGTGGATTATTCCAATCATTTTGAACAAGAGGCAGGGATTTCTAGAAATTGGGCCATCAACCCATTTCGTGGCCTTTTATGATTGGCCTCCAAACTGTCACGGCACTGATGGGTGTGTCATTTAGATAATAATGTATTACAATGGGCATATAATAAGCCACAAGGTACACTAGAAGTCAAATATTCTGTCTTCTGGACTTGTTTGGTTCCAATCAGTTCACATTGTGTCCTCAGGCTATGTCATTCTTTTAATGGTTGTTCCTTCCCCTTTCTCTTATTTCAGAACCAGGCATCCTTATGTTCTACTCATCTCTGGCCCTGGCACACCTTTCAAATATTTCGATTATGCATACCTTGCCTAAACTGTTGGTTCTTTCTTTAGATCAAAGTAGTTGAAAAGAAGAATAAGTAATTAACAGATGACCAGATCTCTTCCCCAGTTTCTCCTTCAGCAATCCCTTGAATAAACTGTGTGAAAAAGATAACATCTAAAGAAAAATTGCAATAAGTTGTTTTGCCAAAATTTTCATTTTCACCTCAGGTTCAAAGGATTGCTAACAAAATGACACTTGTTATATACAAATAAATAATACAAATATTTATTAAAGAATTATCTAGCTTACATTCCAAAACACTAACATTAAAAGAGAAGTCGCTCAGTCGTGTCCGACTCTTTGCGACCCCATGGACTGTAACCTACCAGGCTCCTCCATCCATGGGATTCTCCAGGCACGAACACTGGAGTGGGTTGCCATTTCCTTCTCCAGAGGATCTTCCCAACCCAGGGATCGAACCCAGGTCTCCAACATTGTAGGCAGACGCTTTACCATCTGAGTCACCAAAAGAGAAATAGAAAGCAAAAATGGATTTTGCTTAGCAAATTGGGTTTTGACAAACATCCAAACTTAAACAGCACTGGGAAGTTCAATGTCACAGCAGATCTGGGGTCACAATTAGGGAAAAGGTCCCAGGCAGCCTGTCTGCTCCCTGAGTGAGACTTCAAAGATTGCAGTTCAGGGTTCCCCCTTATTACCCCAGGATGCAAACTGATATCATCATCAATCTGTCAGCAAATTGCAGCTATGGTTTCAAGTTAATGCCATTTGTGTTGTTCTGTAAACCTTGGGATGTTGCTAAGTCTGGGGAGTGGTTGGCCAGACCTCCTCCAGGGACTTAACAAACTCCAAGATCTGCTTCCCATCTATCTATTGTGTTTCTCTTCACAGCAGGTGTGGCTGACACCCACAGCAGTAGTCAGGGCAGGGTCCAGGTAGGTCAGAAGCAAGGTCAGAGGTCTGCTCTACACGTTCACCTCTGAAGCCTGAGCAGGACTACCTCTGTTTTATTTCCCTAACAGTGATCCCCCGATTGTTTTGGCTGAAGAGCATAGGAACAAGGCAAAATAGCACAAGCAGTCTTATTACTTCTGTAAGTAACAGTGTCAAAATACTGTAGGTTTTAGTGAAGACAGTCCATTTACTGTAATTGATGGAGTGTTCCAATAAGCATGGTTCTCTAACTTGAGAAATTCATTCACACAGCAGTTCTTCCATAGCCTTGTCAGTCTGTCAGTAAATGGGTGCAGTTAGTATCAAAGTCTAGGTAATTTTTAGTAAAAATGAGGCAACCAATATATTTCTCTAAAAACAACAGGTAAAATATGAAATTGGTACATAATGTCCATCACCCCTACATCCAGTATAAGCAAGAAGAGTAACATTAAAATAAACTTTGTAAGAGGCTATGATTTTATGCATCTGCTGACTAACGGTAGGGTACATAAAGTTGTCTTGGGTGTTGGCCCGGTGATATTCTTGTATTATCATTTGGAGATCCATTTACTGAATTCTCAAAAAGGCAAACTTAGCCAGATGGTTAAAGATGCATAAAAGTAGAAGAACTCTCAAGGTGCCTAGAAGAAAAGCTAGACAGGAGAACCAGGGCCAGACATTGGCCCATGACATTAATTTTTCTCCAGGTATGAGAAGATGAAAGTATTTGGGCTCATAAAAAAGAAGAAAAAAATCTTTATATGAAATCATCTGACTATCTGAATTCCTGTTTTGTCCATTTTTCCCAGACCACAGATTGAGGGACTAATTTCTGATGTCTACTCTGAATTCCTTTCAAGGGGTGTTGAAGTTCAGCAGCTGCAGTGGGCACAATTTAATCTTTGCAGAGGCAGTCTGCAAGTACAAGTTTCCAGTCAGCAGGACCCCTGCTTTTGGAGCATTTCATGGCCATTGTGTCCCATGGTGATGAAAAGGGTCATTTCCAGGTCTTCGCTGATGGTTCAGACAGTAAAGCATCTGCCTACAATGCGGAAGACCCAACTTCAATCGCTGGGTCGGGAAGATCTCCTGGAGAAGGAAATGGCAACAGACTCCAGTATTCTTGCCTGGAAAACCCCATGGACAGTGGAACCTGTTAAGCTACAGTCCATGGGGTTGCAAAGAGTCAGACATGATTGAGCAACATCACTTTCACTTTCACTTTCCAGGTCTAGCAAAGATTTCATTGATAGGCCACTCTGTTTGCTGTTATTGGACTAGGCCCTGTAAATAGCAAAAGTCTCCGGACCATTCCTTTCTTACTAGCCTCTTGGTCCAGGAAATATTTCCTCTGTTGCTTCTTCCCATATCTAGAGTTACATTATTACAATCATTCATCTCATATGGAGCTTTATATATCATCATTTTTTCATTGGCTCAGTCGCATACTTGGTAATGTAAGAGACAGCAAATTTCTTAAACAGACAACATAGAAAATAATAAAGCTAGCAGTTATTAGTAAGGTCACAAGAATTTAAGTTAATAATTCTCATTAGGTATAGTCCAATATATCTCAGGTTATTTGACTTAATTAAATGATTATCAGTCAGTCAGTTCAGTCGCTCAGTCGTGTCTGACTCTTTGCGACCCCATGAATCACAGCGCACCAGGCCTCCCTGTCCATCACCAACCACTGGAGTCTACTCAAACTCATGCCCATCAAGTCGGTGATGCAATCCAGCCATATGGCTGACTAAATGATTATAGCCAGGTGTTAACCTCCTGGTTGTACATCATCGAGCATTTGATCTTTATCCAAAGATTGACTACTGATATAAGCTTTAGAAAAAAAGGTAGAATGTCCTTTTAACAGCTCAATTAAATTTTTAACAATATAGCATAACAGAAAGGAACTATCTCAAAAGTGAGTAGCAAAACTAGGATTTAATGTTCAGTGAAACATAAACACTTTTCACTGTGAGAGCATTAACTCTACAGCCTTTATGGAAGGCTTTATCCCATCAAATAAAAATGAGAGGTTTGTCAAGGAGCTAGGAAAAGCCAGCTGGGAAAAGTGGCCATCTTGGATTTCCCATAGCTCTGACTGTTTGATTGACAGCTAATGTTTAGCCATTTTAAATTCCCCAATTTAGGAATAAACTATTGCCATGTTTTAAGGACAGCAGTACAGCAATACTCTGACAGTGAGGGGTTAATTTTATAGAAGCAGAATGAACTTTATCTACATGTACCATAATCTTCATAGATACTATGAAATAATATTATTCACCAAAGTAGCAAGAGATTTTAAAAACAAATATAAATCACTTAAAGGAAAAGAAATTCACAATCTGTTGTCAAAAGCTGCATTCTAAGAAAACCTTGTTTTCTTAACAAAGAGAGAAAGCAACATTCTAATCTGGTCAAAGGCATCAAAGTGAAACCATAGAAGGCATTTTAAAAATCAGATTATATTCCAATTGACAAAGCAACCTGATCATTGCTGTGACATATAACACTTTAATATGATAACTAGAATTATAATTGACAACATTTTATCAGGACTTATGTGATCTTCATGAATTCCACATAATTTTTAGGATACCTATATTAGTAACATCAACTGTAAAGTATAAACTAAGAAAATCTATCACTCTTCCAACAATATTTACCATGTAATTTAATATGTCAAATGAACACATGTAGTTTAATATGTCTCTTTGGAATGTCTCAAGGACCCTCTGAAGCACCCCAAAGTCAGATAGAGGTCAAAAGAACTTCAGTAGAATTTAATTTTAGGAAGTTTTGCCAAAATTATCAAAAGGGTTTGTAACAGTCAGATAGGATCATATAATTCATTGTGAAACAACAGCTATTCACTTAGCCAAAGTTAAAAATACATATATATATATTTCAAAGGTAAACATAGAACAGATCACTTTAGATGCAAAGAAATTTAAAATCCATTATCAGGTGCAGTTCAACATCTCAAGAAAACTTGTATTATGCACAAAACTCTTTTCTTGGGGTCCACTTTCCATAGACCTCTTTTTTTTTTTTTAATCATTTTGTTCTTTAGAAAAATCCACCTGTAAGTCAGACTTACTTTCTTTTTTCTTAATAAAATGTAATTTCATTTCTCATACTTTTTTAAATAAAAGTATACATCCTACTTTCCTTAAGCAACCATGAACTGCCCTTTATATTAGCATTCTGTTAGTTGGTGAACATAAATGCCAGTGATACTTTCTAAAAGCATATACTCTCTTATAGAGAATATCTCACTATGGCACAAAACATATTCATTAATAGTCCAAAATCTCTCTTTAGTTCCTCTGTAAGAGAAAGTTAGTGTTCAATAATTAAAGCTTCAAAATCTTATTTTGTTTGAAAATGACCTAGCTATTCAATAAATTTTCATCACTTAGTTTAGCACAACCCTAGAAATTCCAGTTACCCAAATCTGGAGAAAAAAATTTAGACAGACATTCATAAAGTATAATTATTCTAAAGTTTATCAAAAAGGTCTTGTCTCATTTATATTTTTCTTTTACAAAAGTTTCTTGACTTGAGTCACTTTCCTTGTTAACAAATATAGCTTATATTAAACCTAGGCACAATAAATGATGACTCAAAACATATCTTAATTAGACTAGCAAACAAACATTGATACTAGATATTTCAGTTCAGTTTAGTTGCTCAGTCGTGTCTGACTCCTTGCGACTCCATGGATTGCAGCACACCAGGCTTCTCTGACCATGACCAACTTCTGAAGCTTGCTCAAACTCATGTTCATTGAGTCGATGATGTCATCCAACCCTCTCATCCTCTGTCATCCCCTTCTCCTCCAGCCTTCAATCATTCCCTGTGTCAGGATATTTCTAAGGACTCAGTTCTTCGAATCAGGTGGCCAAAGCATCAGGATGTTAGCTTCAGTATCAGTCCTTCCAATGAATATTCAGGGCTCAGTTCAGTTCAGTCGCTCAGTCGTGTCTGACCCTTTGCGACCCCATGAATAGCAGCACGCCAGGCCTCCCTGTCCATCACCAAGTCTGGGAGTCTACACAAACCTATGCCTATCGAGTCAGTGATGCCATGCAACCATCTCATCCTCTGTCGTCCCCTTCACCACCTGCCCCCAATCCCTCCCAGCATCAGTGTCTTTTCCAATGAGTCAACTCTTCGCATGAGGTGGCCAAAGTACTGGAGTTTCAGCTTCAACATCAGTACCTTCCAATGAACACCCAGGACTGACCTCCTTTAGAATGGACTGGTTGGATCTCCTTGCAGTCCAAGGGACTCTCAAGAGTCTTCTCCAACACCACAGTTCAAAAGCATCAATTCTTTGGTGCTCAACTTTCTTTGCCGTCCAACTCTCACATCCATACATGACTACTGGAAAACCCATAGCCTTGACTAGATGGACCTTTGTAGGCAAAGTAATGTCTCTGCTTTTAAATATGCTATCCAGGTTGGTCATAACTTTCCTTCCAAGGAGTAAGCGTCTTTTAATTTCATTGCTGCAATCACAATCTGCAGTGATTTTGGAGCCCAAATAAATAAAGTCTGACACTGTTTCCAGTATTTCACCATCTATTTCCCATGAAGTGATGGGACCAGATGCCATGATGTTAGTTTTCTGAATGTTGAGCTTTAAGACAACTTTTTCACTCTCCTTGTTCACTTTCATCAAGAGGCTTTTTAGCTCCTCTTTACTTTCTGCCATAAGGGTGGTGTCGTCTGCATATCTGAGGTTATTGATATTTCTCCTGGCAATCTTGATTCCAGCTTGTGCTTCATCCAACCCAGTGTTTCTCATGATGTACTCTGCATATAAGTTAAATAAGCAGGGTGGCAATATACAGCCTTGACATACTCCTTTTCCTATTTGGAACCAGTCTGCTGTTCCATGTCCAGTTCTAACTGTTGCTTCCTGACCTGCATACAGGTTTCTCAAGAGACAGGTCAGATGGCCTGGTATTCCCATCTCTTTCATGGGGTTGAAAAGAGTCGGACATGACTAAGCGACTGAAATGAACTGAACTGAAACGATTCAACTGCATAATTTTCTAATTCTACTAATGAGGCTTTCACCACCACAAATTAATCACTATTGTGATTTTAAAAATAAGATTCAAAGTAGAAATCAAAATCTAAAATATTGAATGACTAAATATTCAAAACCTGCAGCTATTTATAAGAAGTGACATTTATTTTTTCCAAAAAATCTTTTAGCCAAAGTGTGCATTTGATTTATATTTGTAAAAACACATTGCTTTAATGACAAAAGAAGAAATGCATCCTCACTGCTAGGTCTCAGGTTAAGCTGAGTTGTCTTCCCCAGATGCACCAGAGGCACATTCTATATTTTTTTCACCTGATCTTCCTCTCATTGTACTACTTATTGTATTATCTTGCCCTTCTTTATCTTCAGCAATAAATGAAGTGATATGCTATGTTTGTACATATATACATATATGTATGCATATGTATACATATACATATATATATATATATATATATTTTCTTGCAGTATTACAGCAGTGAATTTTTTACTTCAGCTATAGTTTAGCTTATACTTGTTGGATTTTACATTTGCATTTCTATACCATGTCAATGGAAAGGTCATTTCAGTGCTACTTATTTTAATCTCTGTATTCAGTTGGGTATTCAATGTTTCATGCTTCCTATATGCAGCATTTAATTGAGTAATATTTTTCTTTTCAAATTTCCATTGGATTAAAATGTGTTTTTTTTTCCCCTGCTGATCTGAAATTTTTGCTTTCTACCTTTTACACTTGTTCATAGTTTTCAACTTAAATTTCATACCTATATTTCTTTACCACTAGTAAGCTAACATTACTGACTGCTACTTTTTCTTCATAACATGCAAATACTTTAATCATGTTAGTTTAGCTCCTTTACTCTCATTCCACCACCTAGATATAAAACATTTCAATCTTACTTTTATCAATTTCACAGAAAGTAAGAGAATGAAAATTCAACTATATTTTTAAATCAAATCAAAAATTAGGATATTAAGCTAGGGTAAATAATTTTCAATTCACTGAAAGAAAGCCAACTGCAATACATATACACTCGAGTTCTAAATTTTCATGCATTCAGAATAGCTACTAATTAAACAAAATTACAACAGACAGAAAACGATGGATTAAAATCAAACAGCTACATACATGAAAGATTAAAATTTAAAAAATAACAAGAAAGAAAGGTTAAATCAAAAGAAAAAGATTAAAAGGAAAACTTTGAAGTAATATATTTACTATATTTAGAGGTAGAGTTAGTGATCATGTGGTAATTCTATATGTAGTTTTTGAATGAACCCCAATACTCATTTCTACTGAAGCTATATCACTTTACATTCCCATAAATGATGCTCAAATGTTTTGACTTCTCCATATATTCAGCAATACTTGCCATTTTCTGACACTGTTTTAATTGAAATATAGATGATGTATGATATTATATTGTTTCAGGTGTATTACATAGTGATTTGATATTTGTGGGCAGTTTTAAATGATCACCATGACAAGTCAAGTAACCATCTGTCCCCATATAAAGTTATTTCTATATCAGCAACCATATTTCTTATGCTGCATATTGCATCCTCATGGCTTATTTATTTTACAGCTTAAGATTGTGCTTTTTAACCTCATTCACTTATTTCACTCCCTCCTTCCTCCTTGTTGGCAACTCTGACTCATTTTCTGTATCTATGAGTCTGTTTTCTGTTAGTTTTGTGCTGTTTTTTAGATTCCACATATAAGTGATACCATATGGTATTTGTCTTTCTCTGTCTGACTTCACTTAGTATGTTAACTTCTAACTCCATCAATGTCGTCATCAACATGCCGAAAATGGAATTCACCAAGTAGGAATAAAGGGGACTGGAAGGGTGATTGTGCTGGATTCAAGAAGACATCTGCCCACACTACTACTATAAAGTACAGAGTAGAAAACTACCTAACCCATTTTACCAAGTCCTAAACATAGTAGTCTTAGCATTATAGTCTGATTCTGTTTTTCCATTTTTCAATTAGCAAACTGTTAGATCTTGACCAAGTGAGAGTAAGTGAATCAATGAGGATGGTGACGAACATTTCTTTCTTCTAATTCCATTATTACTTAATTTTTAATCTTCATTCAATTTTCAATTTAATTCCCTCATTATCTATAAATAAGCATATGAATGCATAAATGAGAAAATGGTTTAGCAGATTTATCTTGGGGAATTAAAGTTTCTAGCAGACATAAGCACACAATTATCCATTTTTAAACAAAGGTATGTAATATAGTTGACTGAAAATGAGTGTAATACCTCCCAAGTAAGAAAATAGCATTGTTTGATCAGCCTAAGACAATTATTATATCACTGTTTCCAGTTGCACAGAGAAACATCTTTACTATTATTTCTCTTTCAAACTGTAGAATGTGAGATAGGTATGTGGTGGTGGTGGTTTAGTTGCTAAGTCATATCCGATTCCCGCGATCCCATGGACAGCAGCTGCCAGGCTCCTCTGCCCATGGAATTCTCCAGGCAAGAATACTGGAGTGGGCTGCCATTTCCTTCTCCAGGGAACCTTCCAATCCCAGGGATCCAATGTGTGTTTCCTACATGCAGTCAGTCCTCTGCATTGCAGGCAGTCTTTACCACTGAGCCCCCAGGGAAGCCCCTGAGATGGGTATACTGGAATCTGATTCAGCTCATGTAAATATTTACCAAGTATTCTGGGGCTGCTTTCCCATTTTAATTCATTAAGACCTTCAAGAAATATCTGATAAGCACATTGTTCAGTTAGAAATATCTGATTACCATTGTGAATCAGAGTTCTAACACCTATAGATACCACAATGAATAAAATGCTTAGTAATACCTTTATCAGAGCTAACGTTCCAATATTTTCTAAACAAGAAAATCACATGCTTCAGCTAACACTAGTCATATTTAGTAACTGGTGAAACTGAGTTTTCTTTTGTTTTCCATTTCCATTATTTCAGTCAACCAAGATAAAAGAAGAAATGTTATCAAGAAAAGCTAACCTACATGAAAATATCTTTTGTAACTTTAATGAGTGAGAGCACAGGTCCAGGATTACTTTCAACAAATCTTCCTAGTTTCAGAGGTAGTCACCAGGTACATTGGACTATGCAACTGTAGGCAGGTCACCTGGGGACAGTGAAACCATGTATTTCAGAGAATGAATTTTTACCAACAAAATTATTGTAGCTTCATGATATGTTGCTCACATACATTGCTGTGCTTCATATATACTGTATTGAAACTTGAAAATTCAAAGACACTATTATATTTTGTACAATTAACATTGTGCATGTGTGAGCTCAATTGCTCCATCGTGTCCGACACTGTGACCCCATGGACGGTAGCCCACCAGTCTGCTCGGTCCATGGAATATTTCAGGCAAGAATACTGGAGTGGCTTCCATGGTGTACTACCACTCATGAAGTCGCATAGAGTCGGACACAACTGAGTGAGCACACTTATGCAGAATGCTAACTGTACAAAAGTTGATAGTATCTTTGAATTTCTAAGTTTGAATACAGTATATATGAAATATAGCAATGTATCTGAACAATACATCATGAAGCTACAATGATTTTATTGGTAAGAATTTGTTCTCTGGAAGTAACATTTAATGATTTTAATTTAAGCAAGGATTAATTTTGTAAGGACCATAAAAAACAGTCTCACAAATAATAAAGGTATCAAGCATCACAAACAGTATTAACAGCAATAAAAATATTTAGAATATTACTAAAAATTAGTACCTATTACTTAAAGTATTACAGCATTACATTGTGTTTTATAAATTTCTATAAGACAACAGTATTGTAATTAACTAGACTGTATAATAGGAAATTACAAAGAATTATTGAAGGCTGTCATATTTATTATAACTTAGATATATCATTAGCACTAAATGCACAAGGACTTTGTGCATAGAAATATGAGTTTTATTCTTTGTAGTGTTTTAATAGTAAATTTTGGAATTAAAATTTCTGAGATAAATTTTATAATATGTGCTTTTGATAATCCTTTGATATATAAAAAAAACAGTCTAATCTGTCTTCCATCATTTTTTCATTATTATTTTAAAAACATGACTATTCTTGGTGAAAACACTGATTAACTAAGAGCAACCTAAACTTCCTAAAAGAAATAGCTTCTTTAATTTGTTGTTATTTCTTATGGAGAGATATGTATCAATATTTTAGTATTTATAATTTTTTATATATCAACTTATAGTATTATATAATATACTGATATTATATATAAAATATGCAATGATTGTGCTACCAAATTCTTAACAATTACACAACTCCTTTTTAATATCTGCTATTTATCTAAATTATTACGATATTATGCCCTCGTACTCATTTCAAATACAATGCCCCATACGTCAAACACTCATTCTCTCTCACCTTGTTTGTGAAAATAGACTTTGTTTGGTTTCCTAGCCTCACATTTCTCCCATTTATACTAAATTTCTACCTTTGCATAGTATAATTCAAAGGCACAGAAGTGACTAGTGTGTTTATTTTCTTAACTATTTTTCTTGGATCTCATTTCAGAATTGTGATTAGAAAAAAAAAAAAATACTACTTTGAGTTGCCAGTTAGGTATTTTAGAATATGACTGCTCACATTCAGAATTTGGACATTTAGATAAGCTTAGGATTCCTGCCATAAGTTCCTGTTTTGCTTTTCCTGGGGAGCTTTTAATACAACTTCTTAGAGCTGAGTCAGTAAAATTAGCGACCTCCACACCAATCACTTTATAAGTCATAGGTGCTGGCTAGCCTACTGTCCATTTCTTGTGCACTGGTGACCTGGGAGTGGACTGTCCTTCCTCTGGTTCAGTGCCTCTGCCCCAAACTCCCTCCCCTCTTTCTGGGATATCTAAGTAATTAATCTTATGACTTGACTCTGTGAAGTTACCGAGGCTGTGCCTTCAATCAAAACAATGGGTGGTTTCCATTTCCCTAAAGTGGGAGCTCAGATTCTGAGGAAATTACCTGCTGACAAGGTGTGAAAGGCTTCTGACTCCTTGTTCAGAATGTCCTGATCTACATATTCTTAATTTAACACACCAGGTCTGGCCTCTAAGCACATGAATCAAGTGCAAAAGTGGTTAGCCTTAAATTTAAGGTAGTTTATAATCTGAGTACATTTTAAAATCTTGCTTCATCCCCATCATGCTTCCTTGAACCCTGGAATGTATTCTTACTACTATTCTGAACTATTAATTTGTAAAGTATATTTGACATCTATTGAAATTCTATTGAATTTTCTCCATTATTTCTATAATTCTATAAGCAAAACACTTCATTCCTTTTCTGTTTGATCTCCATTTCTCTCACTTTCAAATCCACTTTTACATATGCAACTAACTATATTCCTGTGAAATCACAACAGTTATATTCCTGTTTCATATAATTGCTAGATAACATGTAATAAAAATTAAATAAAGATCTATTTAAACATATAATCATATATCTAACATAGATTTGTATATGTTGTTATTGTTCAGCCTCTCAGTCACGTCTGACTCTTTGCAACCCCATGGACTGTGGCATGGCAGGCTTCCCTGTCCTTCACTATCTCCCAGAGTTTGGTCAAATTCATGTGCATCAAACCAGTGATGCCATCCAACCATCTCCACTTCTTCTCCTGCCTTCAATCTTTCCTAGCATCAGGGTCTCTCCCAATGAGTCAGCTATTTACATCAGGTGGCCAAAGTACTGGAGCTTCAGCTTCAGCATCAGTTCTTCCAAGGAATATTCAGAGCTGATTTCCTTTAGGATTGACTGATTTGATTGCCTTGCAGTCCAAAGGACTCTCAAGAGTATTCTCCAACACCACAGTCTGAAAGCATCACTTCTTCAGCACTCAGCCTTCTTTATGGTCCACCTCTCACATCCATGTGTGACTATTGGAAAAACCATAGCTTTGACTATACAGACTTTTGTCAGCAAAGTGTTGTCTCTGCTTTTGCATACACTGTCTAGGTTTGTCATAGTTTTACACCAAGGAGTAAGCATCTTTTAATTTCATGGCTGCAGTCACCGTTCGCAGTGATTTTGGAGCCCAACATAATAAAGTCTCTCACTGCTTCCATTATTTCCCCACCTATTTGCCATGAATGATGGAACCAGATGCTGTGATCTTAGTTTTTTGAATGTTGAGTTTTAAGCTGACTATTTCTCTCCTCTCTTTCACCTTCATCAAGAGGTTCTTTAGTTTCTCTTTGCTTTCTGTCATAAGGGTGGTTGTTATCTGCATATCTGAGGTCATTGATATTTCTCCTGGCAACCTTGGTTCCAGTTTGTGCTTCATCCAGACTTGCATTTTGTATGATGTATTTTGCATGAAAGTTAAATAAGCAGGGTGACAATATATAGCCTTGATATACTCCTTTTCCTGTTTTGAACCATTCCCTTGTTGTATGTCTGGTTCTAATTGTTGCTTCTTGATCTGCATAGAGATTTCTTAGGAGGCAGGTCAAGTGATCAAGTATTCCCATTTCTTTAAGAATTTTCCACAGTTTGTTGTGATCCACACAGTCAAAGGCTTTGGCATAGTCAATAAAGTAGAAATAGGTGATAGATGTTTTTCTGAAACTCTCTTGCTTTTTTTATGAGCCAAGGTATGTTGGCAATTTGATCTCTGGTTCCTCTGCCTTTTCTAAATCCAGCTTATACATCTGGAATTTTTTGGTTCTTGTACTGTTGAAGCCTAACTTGAAGAATTTTGAACATGACCTTGCTAGATTGTGAAATGAGTGCAGTAGTTTGAACAAATATACATTTGTGTGTGTATATACTGAGTCCAAGCTCACTCTGCTCACTTCAGGATAGGTCAGTGAATCCAAGACAAGGTGTTGAGACAAGGAAGAGACTTTAATCAGACTGCCAGCAGGCAGGCTAGCACCTCAAAATAACCATCTTATTGTGGGCTGGATGCCAGGTTCTTTTATAGATTAGAGATGAGGGCAGGTGAGGAAGCAAAGTAAAAAGGCCATTCCTCTTGCAAACATCTGCTAGTATGGCAAACCTCAGGCAGAGTATATGTTAATTTCTTCCTTCCTGCCATCTACAGGTGGACAGGGTTCTGAACAGAGGTACTTTAGTCTAACAGTCAGGCAAAGGGGCAGGATTCTCTGAGGCCAACCATTCTGTATGATTGTAATAACAAAAGCAATGAAGAGCAAGTCAAAGAAACAGTTCCAACATGGAGACAGAACTGGCTTCCTCCCTGCAACAAGGTGATAGATAAATCACAAGACCCTTATGTGAGAAGTGCTTTTCCTACACACAGAGGGAAGGAATATTTTTATCTTTAAGACGAGGTTATGATGTGGTGTGCTTGCCCAGTCATGTCTGAGTCTTTGCAATCTCACAGACTATACCCCACCAAGCTCTTCTGTCCCTGGAATTTTCCAAACATTCATATAGGAATGAATTGCCATTTCCTACTCCAGGGGATCTTCTCAACCCAGGGATTGAACTTGTGTATCCTGCATTGGCAGGCAAATTCTTTACTGCTGAGCCATTTGGGAAGACAAATATGAATAAATATGACTTTCAATTTTCCCCTCATTTACTATCGTTACCTCATACCTTACATCTATCATATTCTCCCACAAGCATTCAGTCTACATCACAATTAGCATAACGATAATCAGGTTTAAGCTTTTCCTCAATTTTTACTTCCTCATGAGACCTCACATCATGTAAAACTCATACTAGATAAATTTGTAAAAATTTCTCCTGTTAATATGAGAGGGTAACAGGTAGGAAAGCTAGGGCCCCCAAGCAGAGAAAATAAACTGCAAGTGGCAGACATTTTTGTGTTTTTTCTTCTCTATGCAAAATTGAAAGTAGATTTCTTTTAAATAATGTGTTGTCATGATGACACCTGGTTCTGTCTGAACTTAACTTTTCTCAAACCTTGAGCTAACCAATTCATTTTTCTTATGGAAAAAAAATAATAATCCATGTTAATGAATGATGTATTTGCCTAAGAATCTGCCTTTCTTCAAGTCTGGTTGCCTAAGACTCAAATTTTGAACCAATAATGGCTCAGCAAACCAGTATGTCTTACTCATTGAAACTATGTTAATGAAACTATATACTTGCTTAAAAATTTGCCTTTCTTTAAGATTCATGTCAATTGTTTTATGGACAGGGATGACTCATCTTGTGCCAAAGCTATCTCAAAATGCATGTTGTGAGAGAGGGGCCTGATGCTACTCTCTCAGTTTTGAGGTGACTCTTTAACAGATAAATAATTCCTTGCTAGAAGTTAGCAAGGGGGGCACTCTTTCTGCCCCCTTCTGATGCTATGCCAGAAGCTTCCTCTATCCCTTGATACTTTAATAAAACTTTATTACACATGTCGACTAAAAAAAGATGTGCAACTTGAGAGTTGTGAGTTAAGTTTTATTTGTTTAACTTTAAGTTAAGTTGCTCCCCGGGCTGCAGTGCTCATTTTGCCCCAAATAAAACTCACCTAACAAGTCTCAAGTTGTATATCTTTTTTTAGTCGACAGTTATGGTGACTGATGAAGCAACCCAGGGTGGACTTCCTTCCTTCGGCTGGACTCCACAAGGAACCAGATCTTTGGTACCAGCAGTGGCCCCTTGCACCCATCCACCTCCCTGGGGAGTGCAGACAAATTTGGGTAAGTCTCTCCTGGTTCTCGAATCTCCCATATTGGTTAAGATTCTAGTTTTATCCGGTGGTGGAGCAGGTTACCTGCCACTTCCCAGTAGGAAAGATACTGGGTGGGGGTGGGGGGCAGGTGAAACATCCTCAGCATACCCTCTCATGGTCTAGACACTGAGTGGGACTCAGTTGAAAGATACTGAGAAATTCCCACCCAGGCAAAAGATACTGGTTGGGGGCTGGCTGAAAGATGCCAAGGGAATTGCCCACCCAGTGGAAAGGTACTGGGTAAGGGGGTGCTCAACTGGGAAAAAGTCAAGGGATACCCAGGGCTTGGCTGAAAGATGCCTAGGTCATTCCGTTGTAGGGGACTGAATAGTCTTGGCTGAGTGGTTAAGTAAGAAGCTGATCTGACACTTTTCCTCAGTTTGACTGTCATTAAATAATTTATTAGGATAAAAGTGAGGAAAATAAATAAAAGCTTTGCTCTGAAGAAAAAGGACAAGACTCCTGCCCAGTTTCAGTTTTCTCAGGTGAGTGAGAAATTTATGGGAGTGGTGGAGGCCTAGTTCTCATACTGTGCAGTGGTCACATAGGGACACCCACTCATTAATTAAAATACTTGCTCATCCAGGGGTTGCACGGAAGAACTGGCCATTCAGTGACCTGAGCAGCCATGGTGGTCTTAGACTGCCAGAGCCAGAACCCAAGACACATAAGACGAGCTGAAACAACTCTGGGGTGACTCCTGGAGGAGTTAAGCTCACAAGCAGCGCATGGGACCACTACACAAGTTGGTTAGTGATTTTTATCGCTGCCAAATTCAGCTTAAAATGGGAAACAGAATCTCTCAAAAACAGAAACAAAGGGGTGTCAGAAAGCCTGCCTCTGACTAACACTCCAGCCAGATTCATGTACAACACGTACAGAGCTCATACTTGCAAGTACCTAGATAATTGGAGAAATTATACTAAAAGAGATCTCAACCAAAAATGGCCAAATTGGGATTCTTGTGATATTTCAAAATTGATAATTTTGTGCACACAATTAGAAAAGGCCAGCAGTGCTTACTTTGACTGTTATCTAGAAACTTGTAAAAGAGGAAATGATAGAGTCACTCCTTCACAGGAAACCAACATGAAATTGCTTGGAACTATATCAAAACTAAAAATGGCTGCTAGCACTGACTGCCAGGTAGCAGGTCTAGTGGAACTAGGAAGTCACGTTTGGCATTTATGCCATTTGGCTTTTGATATCTGGGCATCACTTTACCATCTATTTGGGGCACTCTTCCCATTTGGCTTTTGATTTCTGGGCATCTCTTTGCCTTTTGTTTCATTTGGAGTGTGACTCCTGGCTGGTGAAGTTCTGGTTTGGTTTGGTTTTGTTGGTTCGGTTTTGTGAGCACAGACATCTGGTATAAACTGCTCGAGTTAATATGGGAATTGCTCACTCTAAGGTTACACTTGGGAATCCCTTTGCGGGGGGTGGGGGGGGATTTTTATTTTATTTTTTTATTTTTTTGCTGGTTAATCTAAAGCTAGGATCCAATGACAAGAAAAATGACCTAAAAATATTAAATCTTTATTGACATAGGATAGAAAAATGGACTGAAGTTCCTTTATGTCCAGGACTTCCTCCTGTAATCAACAGCCTGGGGCTGATCAAACTAAGATGCCTACTTCCCCAGAGGGTCAATCCCTGCTGGGAACAATCTGCCTTGTTATCAGGGCCAACTTTAGCACTGTCTGGTCTAAATTTTGGCTATAAAACTATGATCACAGAAAAATATGATGTTTCACAATGTGGTCACAATATTCTTTAGACTCCAGAGAAATCTTGGGGAAAAAAAAACAAACATGTCATTAAGAATTCTTGCCTGAGGAAATAACTCTTCCTATACCTTTAGACAAGAGCTCTCTGTATCACTTCTCTAGACCATCTCTAATTCCTGAAACCAAAAGGAGAACAAAGCCTTTTAAAATCTTATTCCAACCATTTTTCACAACTAGTATTCATAACTAAATTTGGAAAAGAAAACTATGTGATCTCTTGTGTCTATTTGGATATATGTATGTCTCAATGTGTGTCTTTTTTTTTTTTTTTTGGATAAAATTGCTGATGCTGAGATCAGTTTGTAAACAAGCTCTAATCTAATTGGCTTTAAAAAAAGAAAAAGTAAGTGTTTACAAGTCAAATAATTCTAAATATAAGAGAAATGAACCTAAATGAATTTCAGGTTCACATGAACTAGGAAATATTCAGTATTAAATGCCTGATATTAACCTTAGTTTGTTGATCTAACTAATATAGACATGTCTAAGAGTAACTAACATTAAGCAGAGTATTTTCATTGTACCTAAGTTTAATATAAGTTAAATATTATTATATGTTACAAGTTTGTTAGCAAGGAAATTATTACCTTCAGTAAAGAAACTTCTAAAAAAATGTAAATGAGATATGAGCCTTTAGATAAACCCTAAATATAAGAATAATTATGCTTTAGGAATGTCTATCTGAAATAGTCTCTCCAGATTGGGCTAACATTAATTTCTAAGGGTTGTGCTAAACTAAGTATTGGAAGTCTACTGAATAGCTAGGTCATTTCCAAATAAAATAAGATTTTGAAACATTTACTACTAAACACTAATTACCTCTTACAGAGAAACTAAAGAGATTTGGGACTAAAAATGAATGATGTTTGGTGCCATCTTAAAATGTTCTAAGAAAGCAAAGGTTTTAGAAATTATCACTGTTATTTTTGTTTACCAATCTATAAAATGCTAATATAAAAGTCAGTTCTCTGTTGCTTAAGGAAATTTTTTGAAGGGAAAAGGAAGTAAGCCTGACTTACAGGTGACATTTTAGGATGGAAGAACACAATAATGAGTAAGAAAGTGATAAGATTTGTGGAAAGTGAACCATGAGAAAAGAGTTTTGTATGTAGTTAGGACTAAGTTTAAAATAAAGTTAATTAGATTTACATTTTAAATAAAGTTCAGTTCAGTTCAGTAGCTCAGTTGTGTCCGACTCTTTGCGACCCCATGAGCCGCGGCACGCCAGGCCTCCCTGTCCATCACCAACTCCTGGAGTCCACTCAAACCCATGTCCATTGAGGCGGTGATGCCATCCAACCATCTCATCCTCTGTCGTCCCCTTCTCCTGCCCTCAATCTTTCCCAGCATCAGGGTCTTTTCCAATGAGTCAGCTTTTCGCATGAGGTGGTATTGGAGTTTCAGCTTTAGCATCAGTCCTTCCAATGAATATTCAGGACTTATTTCCTTTAGGATAAACTGATTGGATCTCCTTGCAGTCCAAGGGACTCTCAAGAGCCTTCTCCAACACCACAGTTCAAAAGCATCAATTCTTTGGCGCTCAGCTTTCTTTATAGTCCAACTCTCACATCCATACATGACCACTGGAAAAACCATAGCCT